>NW_010248196.1:44168-69062 GCF_000690775.1 Eurypyga helias | reverse complement strand
TGCCTGAAGGAGGCTGTGACCACCCCCATGGGCAGCCTGTGCTGGAGCAGGCTCCTGGCAGGAGCTGTGGCCCCATGGACAGAGGAGCCCAGGCTGGAGCAGGTTTGCTGGCAGGACTTGTGACCCCATGGGGGACCCAGGCTGGAGCAGGCTGCCCCTGAAGGATGGCACCCCATGGCGGGGTCCCACACTGGAGCAGGGGCAGAGTGTGAGGATTCCTCCCCCTGAGGAGGAAGGAACAGCTGAGACAATGTTTGATGGACTGACCACAACCCACATTCCCTGTCCCCCTACGCCGCTCAAGGGTAGGAGGTAGAGAAATGGGGAGCAGAGCTGAGCTTGATAAGAAGGGAGGGGCGGGGGGAGGTTTGTAAGATTTGGTTTTATTTCTCATTGCCCTGCTCTGATTTGACTGGTAATGAAATAAGTCGATTTTTCTTCCTTAAGTCAAGCCTGGTTTGCCCATGACCATAGTGGGCCTTTCCTTACACTTTCTCCTCCCCATCCCACCGTGGGGTAAGTGAGCAGCCACATGATGCTGAGTTGTCAGCAGAGCCTAAACCACAACATGCATTTATTAAATCCTTTGGGATCCTTTGATGTAGGGCCCTGAACTGTAAAATTTCTTCCACATGCTTTTAAATTAAAGAATACAGTCAGCCACAATTACACCTAGGAAGATATTGCTTAAAGTCAGGCATTTACTTATATATTTATATGGTCAAATAGGATAGTTTTATTTCTCAAAACATTCTGGTTGTCTTCTGGTTTCTGTAAAGTCCATGGCAGACGTGTCCTTAATACTTACTAAAACAAATAGGGCTTCAAATTGCTGTATTTAGGCACACACGCTTGATCATTTTAGTTCTAGTTTGTCAGTGCCTGTGTATTTTCCTAATTGCAAACACCACATTGCTTCCATTACAAGGTGCTGTGAGGGTTACATAACTGTTTATAATGCGCTTTGTGATAATCAAGGGAAAGTGTTATAAGAGTGCAAGGGATTTTAATGTGGTTTCTCTAAATATTGATCATGGGCAGAGGCGGTGTTATAATTTTTCATGGACCATGTCTTTAATAAACTTTAATTGAATCTACCTTAGACTTTAATTGAATCTACTTTGAACTTTGAATTGTTCGTATCTGAAAAAAAAAAAGTTGTTCCTAGGGATTATAGATGGGAAATGCAGGATGGTGGTAACTCAGATATCTGGGAATGATTTCCACTGAAGGCACGGTGGGATAACAGACTCTCTAGTGGCAAAGAGTCTCGCTTCCTGGGTGGCTGAAGCCTTTACTGCTAGCCCGCACTGCTAGATTAATCCATCTCTTCACAGTTAAGAGACCTGTCTCGTGGCGTGGGAAAGAGAAATTAGCCAAGCCTTGGAGTTGTTCTCCAGCCATTGGAGGAAACAATAGGAAGGGCAGAGGAAGGAATTTGTGAGCAACAGGGAGAGAGCAGGATATTGAAGAAGAGGAAAAGGATGGCTGTTTTCAGTTTAAATAGAAGGCTACAATGAAAGCATAACTGGGAGGGTCGATGCCTCTGCCCAAACAGAGCTACTGAAGGGAGAAGCTGCAGGGAAGGCTCAGACTGCAGGAACTGCCCAAACCTTTCTCCTGGGCCAGGGACAGGCAGCAGCCTTGTCTGTAAAGGTGGACCCAGGCTGGGGACCTCCTGCAGCAGTGGCTGAGGGGCAGGAGGGAGGGGGTGAGGGAGCTGCTTAAGGTCTGGGATAGCTGGTTCTAAGCACACTCTGTAGTGGGTCCACTGCCAAACAGCCACTAACTACTCCATGGATGGTTGCAACAGCAAGGGCCAGCAGGAAGAAAAGACTTCCCCTGAGGCCGGAGGTGCCCTCACAGAATCACTTCACTGCTCTGCAGTCTGAGCAGGAAAGATCCGTCACGTCACAAGAGATGCTGGAGTTGAGCGAGGTAGCCCGATCTGCTCCCCTATAACAACCAGCACAGCTAAGGAAAGGTGATGGGTGACAGCAGTAGGTGACTCTTCCGAGAGGTAGAGGCACCCATTTGCTGACCCAACGCACTCTTTAGAGAGGCATGTTGCTTACTAGGGTCTCGTTTCAGGGATGTCACTGAGAGACTACCAAGCCTCATACAGTCCACTGACTATTATTCGCTGCTGTTGTTTCACTTGAGCACCAGCCAGGAGCAGGCTGAGGAGCACCAAGAAGGATTACAGATTTCTGGAGTGCAGGTAGTTCTTTCATCAATCTTCCTGGTCAAAGGGAAGGGGTTTGAAAGGGCCAGTCGTGTCTGGTGAAGCAACAAATGGTTACAGGACTGGTGACACAGCCAGGGGTTGGGCTGCTTAGACCATGGGACTCGCTTTGATAAACCTGGTCTCCTGGGGGCTGGTGGGGTCCATCTGTCAGAGAAGGGGAAGAGCATCTTCAGTCACAGGCTTGCCAAGCTGGTGAAGAGGGCTTTAAACTAAAGTTGCTGGGGAAGGGGAACCTCAATCCATCCCTCTCCTACCAGTTTGATGCCAGTGCCAGCAGATGTCCAGAGCCTGGAGAAGTATCACAGGTCAGCAGGAGAGCACCTGAAGAGCACCACAAAAGAATTCCAGACAGTAAGTCAGCTTAATTGGAGGCTCAGATTAAATGCCTCTACACATGCACATGTAGCATGGGGAATAAACAAGAGGAGTTAGATGTGCGCACGCCTGCAGGGCTACGGTCTTATTGGCATCACAGAGATGTGGTGGGATGGCTCCTATGGCTGGAGCATTGGAATGGAAGGATACAGGCTCTTTAGGAAGGACAGGCAAGGAAGACAAGGAGGTAGCATCACCTTCTACGTCAATGACCAGCTGGAGCTCCACCTGGGGGTGGATAAGGAGCCAACCAAGAATTTTTGGGCCAGGATTAAAGTGAGGGCAGGAACATATGACATTACAGTGGAGGTCAGTTACAGGCCACCTGACAAGGATGAGCAAGTGGATAAGGCCCTCTATAGACAGATAGCAGCAGCCTCATATTCACAAACTCTGGTCCTCATGGGGGACTTCAACCACCCTGATATCTGTTGGAGGGACAACACGGCAGGGCACAAGCAAGCCAGGAGGTTCATAGAATGCATCGATGACAAATTCCTTCTCCAGGTGATAGAGAACCCAACAAGAAGAGATGCCATGCTGGACCTAGTTCTCACCAACAGGGAGGGGTTGGTGGGGAGTGTGAAGCTCAAGGGCAGGCTTGGCTGCAGCAACCATGGAATGGTGGAGTTCAAGATTCTTAGGGCAGCAAGAAGAGTGCACGGCAAGCTTGCTACCCTGGACTTCAGGAGAGCAGAATTTGGCCTCTGGCAATCTGCTTGGTGGAGTACCTACCCTGGAGGAAAGAGGGGCTGAAGAAAGCTTGTTAATATTCAAGGATCTTCTCCTCCAAGCTCAAGAGCAATGCATCCAACAAATAGGAAGTCAGGCCAAAATGCCAGAGGCCTGCATGGATGAACAAGCATCTCCTAGACAAACACAAACACAAAAATGAAGCCTACAGTGGGTGGAAGCAAGGAGAGGTAGCCTGGGAAGAATACTGAGAAATTGTCTGAGCAGACAGGGACCAGCTAAAGCCCTGATAGAATTCAATCTGGTCAGCGATGTCAAGAGCAAGAAGAAAAGCTTCTATAGGTATGTCAGTGCTAAAAGGAAGACTAGGGAAAATGTGGCCCTCTTTGGAAGGAAACAGGAGACCTGGTTACCTGGGATATGGAGGAGGCTGACTTTTTTACTCCAGTCTTCACCAGCAAATGCTCAAGTCACACCACCGAAGTTGCAGAAGGCAAAGGCACGGACTGGGAGAATGAAGAACTGCCCACTGTAGGAGAAGACCAGGTTCAAGACCACCTAATGAACCTGAAGGTGCACGAATCCATAGGAGATGATAAGCCTTTCTTCATAAAAGTGGTGCTCCATTCCTCTGATCACCTTCATAGCCTCTGCTGGACTCTTTCCAGTAGTCCCCTTTCTTAAACTGAGGGGTCCAGAACTGGACACTGTACTTCAGACTGGACTCACTAGGGCAGAGTAGAGGGGAAGGATAACCTCCCTCATCCTGCTGGCCACACTCTTTTTAATGTACCCCAGGATACCATCGACCTTCTTGGACACACAGGTGCATTGCTGGCTCATGGCCAATGGATTGTCCACCAGCACTCCCAGGTCCCTCTCTGAAGAGCTGCTTTCCAGCAGGTCAAGATCAAACCTGTACTGGTGCATGGCGTTATTCCTCCACAGGACCCTACACTTGTTCTTGTTGAACTTAATAATGTTCCTCTCCACCCAACTCTCCAGCCTGTCCAGGTCTCGCTGTATGGTGGCACAGCCTTTTGGTGTATCAGCCGCTCCTCACAGTTTTGTGTCATCAGCAAACTTGCTGAGGGTACACTCTGTCCCCTCAGCCAGGTCACTGATGAATATGTTGAACAAGACTGGGCCCAGTACCAATACCTGGGAACACCACTGGTCACAGGCCTCCAACTAGACTCTGCGCCCCTGAGCACAACCCTCTGAGCTCTGCCGTTCAGCCAGTTCTCAATCCACCTCACTGTCCGTGCATCTAACCCACAGTTCCTGAGCTTACCTATGAAGATGTTGCAGGAGACAGTGTCAAAAGCTGTGCTGAAGCTGAGGTAGACAACACCCACTGCTATCCCCTCATCAACCCAGAAAGTCATGCCATCATAGAAGACTATCAGATTGCTCAAGCATGGTTTCTTCCTCTTCCTCTTCATGCTTAGACATGACATCCAGGATGAGCTGTTTCATCACCTTTCCAGTGACAAGTGGTGTTCCTCAGGGGTCGGTATTAGGACCGGGGCTATTCAACATCTTTGGCAGTGACATAGACAGTGGGATTGAGTTCACCTTCAGCAAGTCTGCCGATGACATCAAACTGTATGGTGCTGTCAACACGCTGGAGGGAAGGGATGGCATCCAGAGGGACCTGGACAGGCTGGAGAGGTGAGTCTGTGCCAACCTCATGGAGTTCAACAAGGCCAAGTGCAAAGTCCTGCACCTGGGTCGGGGCAATCCCAAGCACAAGTACAGGCTGGGCAGAGAATGGATTGAGAGGAGCCCTGAGAAGAAGGACTCAGGGATAATGGTGGGTGAAAAGCTGGACATGAGCCAGCAGTGTGCGCTGGCAGCGCAGAAAGCCAGCTGTCTCCTGGGTTGTATCAGGAGAAGTGTGGCCAGCAGGTTGAGGGAGGTGATTCTCCCACTCTCTTCCGCTCTTGTGAGACCCCACCTGGAGTGCTGCGTCCAGCTCTGGGGCTCTCAACATCAGAAGGATATAGACTGGTTGGAGCGAGTCCAGAGGAGGCCACGAAGATGCTCAGAGGGCTGGAGCACCTCTGCTATGATGAAGGGCTGAAAGAGATGGGCTTGTTCAGGCTGGAGAACAGAGGGCTATGGGGAGACCTTATAGCAGCCTTCCAGTACCTGAAGGGGCTACAAGGAAGCTGGGAGGGGACTTGTTACAAGGTACTGCAGTGACAGGACAAGGGGTAATGGGTTTAAATTGAAAGAAAGTAGATTTAGGTCTGTTTTAAGGAAGAAATTCTTCACTGTGAGTGAGGGTGGTGAGGCACCGGGACAGGTTGCCCAGAGAAGCTGTGGATGCCCCATCCCTGGATGTCTTCAAGGCCCGGCTGGATGAGGCTTTGAGCAACCTGGTCTAGTGGAAGGTGTCCCTGCCCATGGCAGGGGGGGTGGAACTAGATGGTCTTTAAGGTCCCTTCCCACCCAAACAATTCTATGATTCTATGATAAGAGAGCTTGGGATTTGAAGTCTAAAGTCTCTCAGGATACCTAAGAGTGCTCAGGCACTGAGAACAGATTTTCCAAATGCATAATATAATCTGGAGTTACTGACTATTTTACATCTGAAATTTTGTCAGCAAAAGCATCAGAGAATAAATATTATCAACACTGTTGTAGTCACTAAATATTTTGTATTTGTGAATACTCTTCTTCTTCTGGTGTTCTTGACTGACATATTCACTGCCTTTTCTTGTCATATAGGAAGATTATGCCATTTTGATGAAAAATCCAATTATGAATCAGCTTGCATCTCATACATCTATAGGAGATCGGGGCATCCTGCCAAGATTTTTTTTTTCCCCACACACACAAATGTGTGATTTCAACTCCTTTTGGTTGTCTTACTATTTATTTCACAACTGCAGCAGCAGTTTTTCTCCCTGACATACTTTTTATCTATAACAGTTGGGTATTCTCCTCCTGGACACTGCTGCCACTGTCAGGTGTTTGCTGAAGACACCCTCCTGCACTCATCCAGGGACAGAGCCAAGCTCACTGCAAGAATGTCACAATACCTGAAAAGGAACAGTCCTGGGAAAACAAGCAGCTAACTCCATGTCAGCACGGGCAAAACTAAATTCTTACTAATCACTATCTGCATATTTTTTCCTAGAAAATGTGTTTGTTTCCCCTTAGCCAAGGAACTGACTTTGTTAATCCACAAACTGATCACCTTCAGGCCAGATTAGGAAAGTCTAACCTCTGAGGGCTTTTCACACCGTAGACAGCTTGGCAGCAAAAAGCAAGGGAGACAAGGGCTATACAAAGAAACACAATCCATCATCACTCATATGACCAAACATCATCTCCCCGGCCAGAACTTTCACATTGAATGAACCACTAAGTTAGCCATGAGTCCACCATGTACACCAAACTGCTTAGTGTTCAGAAGAGAGACTGCAGAAGACAGCAGAGCACGTTACGCGCTCATGACAGAATTTTTCTGTGAGGACATCCATGGCCCTTTCAAGAAGTTACTGTGTGGCTCATTTTATTTGGTAGGTGGAGAATAACATGGTGGAAATTTTTTATGGCAATTTTTAAGTGTTATGAATTTTGCTGTGAGTTAGTCTGTGACCCTGCAGTCTTTCACACACAGCTTCTCCCCAGGTGTTTCCCCATGTACTTGAGTCTGAACAATGCAGTACAGTGTTGTGGGGAAGTTCATGGAATATCCCCATGAGGAAATCTCATCCAGAAGCTGACTCTCCAGATACTAGACAGTAATACAGTGTTCAATACATCTATAGCTCATTTATATAGCATTTGTATACTTCTTGTGGGTACTTTATGCAAACATCACTCCCATATCACTACTTCCAGTGCTGCCTCAAATCCATCTTTGAATGCCTGAGTCCTTGCCAATATACTGCTTATAAGGACAAATGCAAAAATGTGAAGTTCTCAGTGTTTGATGGCTTTTCCTTATACACACCTATGTTTCCATTTTGTTTTCCTTCACGCAACTTAATTCTCTTATTACGAATATCAGCTTTTCTCTGCCTTTTCTTTTTTTCTCCTTATAAAGAAACTCAAAGACTAGAATAAAAACTGCAGCAGCCTCCTGGTTCATTTTGTCCTGGAGCAATTCTGTCCAAATGTTTGATACTTCTGGGTAGTTTGGGGTTGTAATTTGAGAGAACACAGTCACATTTTTTGAGTGGATGAGGAGATGCACCAGACATTCCTATTAGCCTCTGTGTGAGAGACAAATCCAGATCAGAAGGAAAAAAGCTGGCAGCTGAATCAGCGTGCCTTGTCAGGTTACCCTGTTGGAGCTGATCAATGTCAGCTGGTGCACAGACGCAGAAGCCACTCAGCAAATTAAATTTACAAAAACAAAACAAGTAAGAAGTAAAAGAGCACTGTTAACCTTCTAACCCTACTGTTCCTCAGTTTTGGTTCGGTCTATTTTGGTCCGCACCTTTTTTCAATAACGTTTCCATTAACTGAACAGATGTGTAGTTTATTAAGTTAAGAAAAGTAATTGAGCTAAAGATTAAGAGAAACAGTACAAGAGCTGCAAGTAGCTGAAACACTACAAATAGGGGAAAAAAAAGAGAAAAAACCAAAAAGAAAATAAAAGAAAATGGAAACAAGATACATGTCACTCATTTTCTGCTGCTATACTGTATAACTTTCCCTTACTCCTGTACTTTTGCTTACAGAATAGCAGTCCATCTGGCAGAGAGGTGTATCTTCTCTTTTTGTGACTGATGTAGTATGAAAAAAAATCCTAAGCCAACATCAATATTTTACAAAGTTGAACAAAGCACTTCCCCCCACAGCTTACAGCATAAACTCCTGTCGTTTTTACCAGAACACATATAAGTTATTTTAGAACATTTTATGGCCAGTGATTCTATTTAAATAACAGCCTGTGCCATTATTAACGCTTGGCCTGAGCTGTACAGGGTTCATGGGAACAGTACGTGTTCATCGAAGGGGAGAACAGACCGGCAGCTATTGGCAATGAGGCAGAAGCAAGGAATCCTGTTCAGGTTGTTACCGCACCCATTGGTGTGCTCCATCTTAACTATTGCCTCTGGATACATGGCAACACGTGGATCAGCAAAGGTCAAAGAATACGCTCCTTTCACCCTGTCGTACAGCTGACTGCTCTGTGGATGGAGGCAGGGCGGCTCTATATAGGTGTGGCCTGGGGCGTGCAGGGGGGCTGCACGCCGCATGGTGATGCTCCTCAGCAGCCAGATAAAGCTGCTGCCCGTGTGAATCAGCTGGTGAGACAGCAAAGACTTGGCCAGGAGAGCAGCAGGCACAGCTGTGGCCAAGGTACCATGGTTACAGCACAGCAAAAGGGACACTAGCTGGGTTTCCTAAGTAAGAGCTTTTTGTTGCACCTTTTGGGTTGCAGAAGGTGAAGAAGTGTGCATGTTTTGCTGTTTCACAGAGTGATTTCACATTTGACCTGGAAAATTCTTCAGAAATTTGACAAAGTGATAACTGAAAAATGTTGCAGTGCTATTAGGACTGTCTGAAGCATTTCTCCTGCAAAGGCATTTAAATGGTGTCAGGCATGCCAGGTTAGAAGGGTCCGACTTTTGAAATTTGGGAACTGCTTACAAAGAGGCGTGGGAGAGTAAGCTGGGGTGCTCTGGAAGTGTCTACATCCAGGGCAGATGAGAGAGACTGACAGCTCAGAGCACATTTAGTTGAGAACGTTTGGTTTTGGGAAAGGCACATCGTTTCCTAAGACAGAGAGTCATGATGCTGGGGTCTATTAATGGACAGCTGGTCATGGCAGAGGGCCAGTTATGCTCACCATGTAGTTGTGCCTGGATTCGATAGACACAGGAGAAGTGGAAGAGCTTGCCTTGGCACACGTGAGATACAGAAGGAGGAAGCAAGGCCAGGTTTGTGGGACACAACAGCTTCTGCAGCCACGGTGTGATGAGCAGGAGGTGCACAGCTCGCCGGGGAGCGCAGCCTCCTGGAGCCAGGAGAAGGGGAAGTGAGGAGGCCTACAGGTCTTAAGCAGGATCAGTCCCATAACTGGGAAAGAAACACTGATGTGAATGAGTGGATTCCTGAACACATCTGTGAGAGTGGGAAACACTGGTTCACACTTCCACACTCACACATCTTCCCAGAGTATCCCATGCACCCCTTTGGATGGAATGAAAGCATACCAAAAGACAAACCAGAAAAGCACTGTGCATCTCACTGACTCTGCTTGTTCAGTCTTCTGACTTGATGGTACGTATGCCATTCCTTTGCAACACGACTAACGACCTTTGTTCTCTGGGGTCTAGCAATACTGAAATAATGTCCCAGCTGTACCCTCTTGTCTTCTGCTTACCGAAGGCTTGCTCTTCCTCAGCTTCTGAGAGATGGAAGTGATATTTGATAACCCACATTCACCTCATCAGGGAAAAGCAAAAGAGCATAGAAGTAGAGCCATTCCTTCTGCAAAAATCTGCTGTCCTAGCATAGCTCTCATCTTTTTTGTCCTCACAGCTTTGATTCTAACAGAAACAAGGAAATGTAAAATTAATTTTCATGGTGACTTGCAAAGAAAATAAGCAAAGTAAGAGCCCTTCTGTCATATTTAGATGTTTGCTCGTTAAGAGCTGTCCTTCCCAGCCAAGAGAGCTCAGTCTAGATCCTGTGGCTGTAAACAGATAGCAGAACAACTCCCCTGGCTCTTGGCCCCTTCTTTTCCTCTTTGCTATTACTAGGGAAGTGGCTAGAGAGCAGGTGATTGTGGCTGGTGGTGGCAGCCTGCTCCCAGCTATTATACGCCAGGATGCTCAGATGTTTTCCAAGGCACACTGGGCTGGGCACGCGAGCAGTGGGTACGTGGACACAGCTTGGTATCTGTCTCCCAGATCAGAGCGGCAAATAATTGTTCACAAAGGAAAAAGGTTCATGAAATCTCCTCTCTCATCTCTTTTCCCTGGACTGGGCAGGGATTTGTTAAGCGCATGCACAGTGATGGTCACGTACAAAAAGCAGTGGACTTAGTAGCCATATGGCAAGCTCAGACACATGGTAGAGGAGGGCAGTAAGCCCGGGACCCATAGCCCATCCTGCTGGATAAATAAAGGTAACATAGGATAACAAAGACGATCATTTTACCTTTCCTGTGGCAGCAGGAAGATAGAATTGGCTTGCTTATGAGTTGTGTCATTAACAAGTATCTGCGTGTTAGCAGCCATCTACTGGGAACCTTCCCAAGCTCATTAAACTAGACCTAGGACTTGCATAAACATTTGGATTTACTGGAAAGCATGCATGTTTTAGTTGACTGGAAAGAGGTAAATTAATTCAGAGCTGGAACCACTTTTCAGCTGCAGACATTGTCATTTGCATTTGAAAATAACGTTGTAAATAACACTGTTCCAATGTTCTTTAAGAGCAAATGTGTGATATTATTTCAACTGAAAATTTGGGAAGCCTGCCTAACATGAAGCAGCAAACCATTTCTGCCTGAAATAGATTGTTCTTTAAAGCTCCAAAGATTGGAAAGAGATTTATTTTCTCATGGGCAGCTGGTACTAACTACATGGATGGCAAAAATATGACTTCTTTATTTTCAGAAGAAAATGATTACTAAAGAGTCTGAAGGCTTGAAAAAAATATAACTGGGGTACCCAAATGTTTGAATTCTCTGACCTGAGTTACATTATTTCTCTTAATTCCTGTGCAAAGCTTTAATGACATTGGTATTATTTAAACAAAAGGCTTAATGTTTTGAGGCTCTCCTGCCTGCTGACTTGTAAATGGGATGATGATTTATTTGGTTTAGAGATTTTAGAGAACACAACGAAAGCCTTGAGCAAATTCTGCAGAGCAACAGGGAGATACCTAAGCCTGAACTTGAAAAGGTTGTGAAAAATGGATGACAGTTGAACAAAGAGCTCTTAATTGTTAATTTATATGAGGAAGCAGAAAATAGCAGTTAAACGCAGTGGGAGATTGCAGCAGAGAGTGGGACGTAGGAGAGGTCTGAGAAAATGGACACAGATATGGGAATACTGACGATACTCAAGCTGTTTATTGTCCCTGGGCTAGAAGTTCGGTTGTCAGCTGTCCATGGACAGTTTACCTCAACTGCCGATTAAACTGTGGCTTTGAAGGCTCCACAGCTGACTCCAGGCAACACCAGCCCATTTCCAAAGGGTGGGCTAGCTCCCACCAGCACCATCTGAACACAGAGCGCTGGCCCACACTCCAGTGTTTGGCGAGTACCACTTTGTAATTCTGTGGCAGGGATTAAATCCATTTCTCCAGCATAACATAACTGCCTAACCACGGAGCCGTTATTTCTCCAGCTTATTTCCACCACCCTTTGCTTTCTCTTTCTCTAAGTCATCAGGCACACTGTCCCCCAGGAAGCGCTCCCTCTGCTATATGGCTGCATCATCTGTGGAGCAGAAGTGCCTGTGGATGCAAAACTAGGCATAAATTAATTTTATGCAATTCATTTTGCAGATGTGTATTTGCATATTACGTATAGCTGAAGTGAACTTTATCATGGATTTAATCTAATTGCCCATGGCCCAGTTCTTGGAAAAGATGAACCAACTGTCTGAAGCCTGGATTCAGGATCTGTGTTTACAACGTTTGCAGTTTAAGTCTGGCCTCCGTCATATCTGGAGAACAGCATTTGTTCCAGACACTGTCAAAAGCAGCAAACGGCTGAAAAAATCCTGCCAAAGCAACAGCTGAAGCAATGAGAGCTTTCAGTTTCTTACAACCCCATTTAAATATGTGCTTAGGAGCAACTCATTAAGTAGCAAGCAACCGTGCGAGGGCACGTGAGAGATTAAAGGAATCCTGTCGTGAGATAGCGGTGACATTCACCTCCTGCCTCCCAAGCGAAGGTGCTTGCCAAGCCCAGGGGAAGTCACCAGGTGACAGCACCGCAGTAGCAATTTAACGAGCAGATTGGCAGGAACAGGGCCTGCTTTGAATACAAGGCTGGTCTAGCCATGCTGATGGCAAGTCCAAGTTGGGAATCCTGTCAGGGAAAGACTATTAGAAAAATGAATTATCGTGTGTACACAGTCAGGTGGCTCTAGCTCATACATTTGCAAGTCTCTTGAACTGGTATGTGAGACGCTGCAGTGGCAAGCACAAGGGACAGGGGTGGTTGTGCTGCCGATCATCTCGGAAGTGAACACAGCAGCAGCTCTCTCGCTTCACAAGTTCCCGATTACTGTTGTGACCTGATGGAAACATGGAACAGCTCTGAATTTCCCTCCTGTGGGAGGTCAGAAAACATCCAGTCCTCTAGACACCGGCAGACCCATCAGGACATCGTCAGCCCTGTGGCTGGCTTCCCCAAGCTCCCTGAACCCCTGGATTTCCAGGCTTTGCTGCCTCTTCACCTGCGTGGCTGTGCCGGAGCGCACTGAGGTCCGTGGTGTCTGTTGCCATGCTAACAATCCAGCGTGCATGGTAGTCACCTCTCATTCAGGATAAATGAGATCAGTGAGATAGGACCTCGTTACAACAATGAAAACTTTGCAAGCGCATTTGGGTTTGGGGTTTTTTGGTTTTGTTTGTTTGGTTGGTTTTTTGTGGGGTGGTTTGTTTGATTGGTTTTTTTCCTTAAGTCCTATGCAGAAAAACCTCACTGAATTTATGAACAATATGCCTTACTGCTGTTCTCCACAATTAGTCTCAGAAAAGAGACAACATTTTTACTGAGATGTACTGCTCCAGAGAAACAACCTGGAAAGGCCCTGGATGCTGGGCAACTGCTCATACTGAGGGGCAACTTTCCAACATTCACAGTACTCCCAGCCTTCTGCTCCAGTCATTGCTCTTAGGTACTCTTTGTTACCTTTAGGCATTTCAGAAGTTTAATCCCAAGGTGCCAACATTGTGAAAATAGCCCTTGTTACCTAGGTTTTCTTGCCCTGTGTGGCAAAAGGCATCAATTTAGTTCAGAGCAAGAAAACTTCCATACAATCTTAGGCAGGAAAATAAAACTGAACGGCACAGTTGTACTGGAAAGGGTAACAAAATCTTTAGAGATGATACTACTACCTAAAGAGTGAAGGCAGCTAGTCAAAACAAGGTGTGCATAGCGGGAAACACCAGAGTTCCCTCATATTTCCTTCTGTACCTATTTTTCTCTAACTTCCCCATCCTGTTTCCTACATCTTTGCCAAGGTATCTCAAGTTAAAGATGTGCCTAGTGATGTCAAGGGACAGTGTAAGCTAGGGTAGTCACTAGAGAACTAGCAGGTGGAGCTAGTTCCCAACTTTCACAGCTCTTTCTGTTCTGAGGTCTCTAGAGCCCTTGTTTTATTTTTTCAGCTTGTTGAAACAGATGTCTTGAGTTTTAGTTGGATTTTTCTGTCTATATAAAACAGAGATAAGAAGAACGAACACATTTTTCCTGTAAGAGCAAGAAAGAATTTCCTCTCCCTCTGTAGCAGAAGTAGCATAGATAAGTACTTAGGTATCAAAGAAGCCCCTGAGTATTGAGCTTTGGTCGCTCGCATAAGAACGATTCATCCCCTCAGATAATGACAAAAATCAATGTCTAGTGCTGGTCCTGAGACCACTATCTTCTGGAAGTAGGAGACAATGCATCTTCTGGCTGAGAGGTAAAACTAATATGGCTTTTAGATTAAGAATCATTAGTAATTCCCTTTCATTTCCTATAACAGATAAGACAACTTGTGATTTGTTTCTCCATTCGCCATAAATTTCACTTGATTGAGAATGGTTCTTTGTCATTTGTCCTGAGCTAGCACTGAATGCATACAGTTAGTCCCAACGGCATTCCCACTGACAAATGGAAGCCGTATTTCAGCTGCACTTCAGCGGTGGCTTTTATTCCCATTCGAGAATTAACCCCATCTGTCTTCACACAGTGAGGGCTGAGTGCACAAGATGACTTGCAGGATCAAGACAAATACCCTGTACATCCAATCTCTTTCAGACACTTCCGAGTGCAATTGCAACACATCCATCTTCACTTGCAAATTCACCAGGCAGGCATCTAAACATACACGATGGCAGACACATGATTTTTTCCAATAATATTGCGCTTATCTGTAACTAATGGAGACAAACTGCTCCATCCTTGCTTTGGACTTGGGTAACTTTTTATGATGAAGGCACAGTAACATCGTTGGCCTTATTTCAATCGCTGAAGAACTCAAACTGACCATATTTCCAGTAAACAGAAAAGAATTATGAGGTTTGCTATGGTTTGTTCAGCAAAACATCATGCAGATCTAGAGCAGGAAATTGCTCCTTATCGTGAGCTTCTGAAGTTGTTCATATATTCTCATAGCTAAAGTTTGCCACAGTTACAAGCTGCTGCTGTTTATAAAATTTGACAATTTCAACAAGCAAAACACAGTTATGAAATAAAACAAATTTGAAGGTGAGAATTTCTTTCTAATCCTATCTTTAGTTCATCCAAAGAAAAATCTTTTTCTGCCTATCCTAAATAATTACCTCAGATGTGAAAGTGAGCTTGTGCTGAATGTACAGTAGATGGAGAATCCTGTCAAAAATATCAAGAAGAGACAGAACATGACCTGAAACTGAACTCTTCAAGTGAGAAGCAAATCTATTAGATGCCAAGGAGAAGTCTACATGGAGTCAGTAGTTCATTTGTCTTCTGTGCCTGTTGTTCAGGATGGGAAAAATGGGATCGCAGCAACCAGCATTTTCACAGCATAAGAACAGATACAAAGCTAGAAATGTTCTTAATTGCCACACAAGTGGAGGCTTTCCATCATTTATGTCATCTTCAGACCTCAGACATAACGGGGTCACGTCTGAAGCTCATATTTGCCCAAGTGTTCGACCTCATTATTTTTCATTTCTGTTATGAACACTTAGGGGAACTCTGACAAACAAGTTTTGCCAAGTTCTATAATCCCAGGGTCTGAAAGACTTCACGACTCCTTGCCTAGAGTCTTTAATTCTGTGCTACATCTTATAATCCTGAACTGTGCTACTGTTGTGGTTTAACCCCAGCCAGTAACCAAGCACCACACAGCCACTCACTCAGCTCCCCTCCCCCCACTCCCAAGTGGGATGGGGAAGAGAAAAAGGCAAGAAAACTCATAGGTTGAGATAAGAACAGTTTAATAATTGAAAATAAATGAAATAAAATAATGATACTAATAATGTTAACCATACTAAGAACACTAACAATACTGCTAATAATATATGATGAAAATAATAAACCAAATAATCATATGCAGTGAAAATAATAAACCAAATTATACAACTGCTCACCACCCAACAACTGACACCCAGCCAGTCTCCAAGCAGTGACAGCCAGAAAGACCACAAGCCAGAGCCCGAGATCCAGACCTCCAAACAACACCCCCAACTTATATTCTGAACATGATGTTTTATGGAATGAAATGCCCTTTTGGTCAGTTTGGGTCAGCTGTCCTGGCTGTGTCCCCTCCCAGCTTCTATAGGGAAGAAGCTGGGAACACAGGTGCAGTATGAGACACTGAACAAATCCTTAGTTTTATATAAACATTACTTGGCAACAACTAAAAACATCAATATGTAGTCAACATTCTCCTTAGCACAAATCCAAAACATAGCCTCATATTAGCTACTGTGAGGAAACTTAACTCTACCCCAACCAAAACCAGCACACTACCGAGTCTGTACCAGGTTCAGTGGCCTTTGTGCCTTTCCAGTATGCACAGTTCATCTCATCCTAGTTTTCTAGAGGTTTACACCTAACTCTGCGATGGGCTTACATGGAATTCCAACACCAAATACTCGATACCTTCCTTTCCCCCCCATTTATCAAGTTCTTTAACATGATCACTGTCGCAACTGTCATGCCAACATTTCCCATTGCTTTTGGTGTAGGCAGTATGGATTGCACCTAGCTCCATGCACCACCAGTTTCAACCATTCTGTCAAGCTGGACTTAGATTAGCACACGTAGCCTACAAGTGTCCACCAAATACTGTCTGTTCCAGCTAACTTTTCTCCTTCTCTCAACCCAGATTCTTCTTTATTATCTAATGTGCTTTCTTTAAAATATACATGTAGGTATATGTGTCATGTGTCCATGAGCACATACAAGACTCGCATTAAGCTGTAGCACAGTAAGGTTACATGGAATCATAGAATGGTTAGGGTTGGAAGGGACCTTAAAGACCATCTAGTCCCACCCCCCCTGCCATGGGCAGGGACCCCTTCCACTAGACCAGGTTGCTCAAAGCCTCATCCAGCCTGGCCTTGAATACTGCCAGGGATGGGGCATCCACAGCTTCTCTGGGCAACCTGTTCCAGTGCCTCACCACCCTCTCCGGGAAGAATTTCTTCGTGATATCCAATCTAAACCTCCCCGCTTTCAAGTTAAACCCATTACCCCTTGTCCTGTCACTACAGGCCTTTGGAGACAAGGATTTCATGCAGGATGATGTCAAACTCTTTGCACAAGCCCAGGTAGATGACATCAGTTGCCTTTCCCTTATCCACCAAGGTCATGACCCCATCGTAGAAGGACACCAGATTCATCAGGCACGATCTGCCCTTGGTGAAGCCATGTTGGCTGTCACCAATCTCATGTTAATAAGCCATTACACCTTCCACTGTGGAGAAGCAGTTGGGATAAATTTACTGTTCAATCAGATTTACAAGATTTCACTTTGGGCTAGTAGCAGTCTATTTTGTAGTACTAGAAATAAGTTCACAGGTAGGGCACACCTTAAAAAGGGGGAAATGTAATGAAATTGCCATGTGTAATTCTAAATATAGATCCAAAGAAGTCCCTCTGGAACACACTTGAAGCTATGGTTGGGAGGTGTTTGTGACTTTGGGGCTTGAGAAAAGGTAGTAGACAGCAAAAAGCAATCATTATGGAATCTGACATGCCTGATTGGCAAGTTTCTGGAGAATATTTTGTTTCTGACAAGCTCGGCAATAACGCATGGAAATGACGTCAGGTTGAGCCCCTGCAGATGGCAGTAGTACTTCAAATTTCAGTGCCACAGCACTGGATGTGGTAGAAGCTGAGCCAGATACCCATAGTGAAGGTACCGTTGACTGTCAGACTCTCTGGAGATGATACGTATTGCTACTCATCAGCACGTTTGTGATACTTTTTCAGTTGGAAGGGGAAAATTTCAATACTTGCCAAAGAGAAGAAGGATATTCTAAGCTTAGTGGAATCCCTCTTGGTTCCCAGCATAATCAGCTCTTCTCCTGCTTTATCTCGGGTACTGCAGGTGTTACTTTCAAAACAATATACATTCTTCAGGCTTTTGACTTTGTTGGCTTGGAGGAGCACAGCACAGTAATACCTCGAAAGCAAATACAGTTGTAGCAAGATGTCAATGGTTGCTTTAAAAAAAAAATATATCCTTTCAGTGGCAGATAGCTAGCCCTAAAGACTGCATGAGGGGCAGAATGATTGAACAGACCAAAATACCTCTTTATTCATAGCAGACAAAAAAAAGGTTTGAACTGCTATAATTCAACCATCTGGAATTTTCTGTGCTCTGAATGCTTTGGCTCTGAATGGATCCTAAAGGGTCTGAATTTATATGCAAACAAAAATCCCCTAGATTAATGTTAACATTAACAATTTTCAGTCTAAGCATCCAACTAATAATTTATTGGGGTTTGAGTAATGGAACAGGTTTTAGTAGAGCCGTACTCTTTTCTCCTGACAGCAGAAGCAAAGGGAGGTCTAGCAGAGCATACTGGGATACCCCTTTTGGCAAGGTCTGAACCGGGTATCCAGTCTCATGTCTGTTGAGTTGTTCAGAGAGAAGCTCAAGTCAATGCTGGCAAGAAGTTGCCTACAAGTCCTTGGTCTGTATGGAATGCTACTAGATACTGCTCAGCTCTACCTCTGACAGCTTCCCAGTCCCAGCCTTAAAGCTCTGCTGGACATTTAAGACTGAGAAAAAGTCTGACTCCCAACCTTGCTACTTCCCAAGTGACAGGTAGAGACTTCATCTGAAGAACATGGTCCTCAGCCACGAGAGTCTGTCAGAAACAGCCCCATCATCCTTGTCTGTGCACCCACTCTTCCTGCCTATAAACAGAAAGAGGCCAGCAAGGACAGACTTCTGCAATGGTTCTGGAGAGGGACCAAGAACTCTCGTATGAATTACCTGTAAAGCGTGATGTGAAAAACAGTTCAGATGACCTGAAGTTAATAGTAGTTATCCATGTATACAAGCTTTCCAAGTCCCAGCAGCCTGTGATGCATATTTTGGAAACAACCATTTCATTCTCCTAAACTGCCATGGGCAGCTTTCACGGCTGTCTGTTGCTATTAGAATAGAATAGACTATTTCAGCTGGAAGAGACCTACAGAGATATTAGCTCTCATTCAGCTACAGATAAAGGAGAGCCAGTAAAGCAGTACAGAACAGAAGAAATTTGGGTTTCAACTCTTCATTGCTGACAAGATATCCCTACTTATCTAGTTGAATATAAAGCAGTTTCCTTTCCTTTTTCTAGCTCTGTTAACCTAAGCTGACATCTTCTGTTTGTATGATTACATGGGCTCTTCCTTGCTCTTATGTCTCACTCTTTTTTTGTCCTTCCATCTCACTAGCAACAATTTATCTGCAGTTTTTATTTCCTACCTTTACTTCTTCATAATCTCTGCACTTCCAAACACTAGATTTTACTAAGCTACAAACAATCCAGAAATATAATGAGCAACTGACCTCATACAAGTAAACCTATTCAAGCAACCTTACAATTTATTTCATGGTAGTTCCCCTACCTTTAAGGTAAGGATTGGGATCTAATTACCTTTATTATTTTATATTTATTCAAGATTTTGGTCATAAGCTTTGGTTTTCCTTCTCTACCTCTGCTACCAGTACAGGGAGTTACTGTTTTCACTAGCATTGCTTTATGTACCTCATAAAGCATTGCTTTATGTTACTCATTTTGTAACATATCTAGGGCAAGGCTAGTGCCTTTTTATTTTAGGCACAAAGTCTTTGCACAGCAAGCACGATGGCATGGCTGATCCTTAGTGGATAGCTGTTTGTTTCATGGGGTCCATGCCATTTCCCAACTGAAATCAAAGACACAACATAAATGCAATGAATAGGAAATCTTCAACTAGCAGGCTAAGTGAAACATAGACTCTGAAATCTCAGCTTTTGATTGATGGATGGATTTCTTGAGGGAAATTTCTAAATTGGATAGGGCAGACTTGTTGGGTTATTCAGAAGATTTTTGTCTGAGTGTAAACTTTCGCCTGCTGCTAAGTTCTATTCAATAAACAAATAAGTATCTGCTAGCTCAGTTTGGACTCAGCATTTTTGCATTCCATTCCCTGCCTTGTACTATTTATAATGTTTCTGGGTGCTTTTAAAGATTGTGCTTCAATAGTAGGGGAAAATACCCCTGCAAAGCCTTGGGATTCATCAAGATGAAAGGTGCTATGCAAGTTGTTACCAGTTCTGCTGTTTAATATACTGTAAACTGATGAAAGACAGCAAGGGAGTGATGGTTACCTCTCAACATAATATAAAGTTTGCCTTAGGTGGGAACACTGTTTACTGAACACTTCATCACCCCACAGTGGAAAACCAATGATGGCATTTGCTGTTTTCATAACAACCCAGGAGAACGTGGACTCTGACAGGCTGCTACCCCCTGATGGCTAAATAGCTAAGGAGAAGTAATGTGAGAAACAAGTCTGCTGAAAATAACTCCAGCCATCATCACTGAAGCACATGGACTCATTCCTGCCGTAGGTCTGTTTCCCCTGCAGCAAAATCTTTCCAATTCCCCTCCCATAGTGGTAGGCTGCTGCTCAAGCTCTCTTTAGCATTGCCACTTTGGGGTTTTTTCCCCCCCCCTTCTTTTTTCATCCGTGTAACCCCATAGGACAAAGAGGAAGGGAAGAGTTGTCAAAAGCAATGTACCATTCTGCTGCTGAACTACTGAGCAAAGGAATATTAATAAAGAAAACAAGCTTAGGCTCCTAGATGTTCTGGGAATTGGACTCAGAAAACTATTTCCAGTCTATTTCCATTCTAGAAGTCAGTGAGAGAGAGAACTGCACTCTAACTGCCTACTGTGATGGAAAGTCAGGCAGAAAAAATTAACAAAGGCAAGAACAACAATAATGATGGAAATCTACATGGGACTAGTAGTACAACCCAACAGATCTTATTAACATCCATATGCACCAGCAAATTCCAGGCAACCATAAGTATTGTCCACACTAGTCAGTCTGCAAGTACAGAACTGGAGGAACCACAAAATCCAGGACCTGCTGGAAAGTAGAATTATGCTGTGATCAGGAAAACTAATGAGAGTTGCCAGAGCTGAAAAGTTCTCCCAGTAAATGTAAAACCCTTTTCACCCAACAAGAATGAGACTTAGGACAACAGTCAGGACCTTACTGAGACTGGGTGGCTCTACACTGGTTTTCACATTGTGGGAGTGAGTAGACTTGCATATTGAGTAATAAGAAATTCTCAATGCATCAAAACAAGAGTCATAACAGGAAACCAAAATAGCTTCTACTGCCTCTGTTCAAACAGTTTCTCTTCATTCTGAGAGAATGAAAAAACCTGGCAAGCATGCCCAATAGCAATGCAAGATTTGAAGGTATTCCTGTGAAACCACCTGTCAGTATGAGCAAGAGTGATTAAACGCAGCATGATCTGAGACAGGCTTTTCAAAAGCCTCAGCAGTCACATTTTGCAGACTGGTGCATATGTGGTTATTTGCAATTATACATGTATATTACCCTGCCTGTACTCACTATAGGATAGCTGGGAGCAGCCCTAAAAGGCACTGCACTCAGATGAAGGCAAGACATAAAGCAGAACAGGGCTATACTTCAGGGCATAGCTTTCTACCTGACATTTTCAGAGTCTTAAAAAGAGCCTCCTTATGCTCAGATGACAGTTGCTCCTCTGGATGAGTAGCATGAATTAATGTGCTTTACCAGAGATATCTTGAAAACTATTCACGGGAAGGAAGCAAAACAGGTGGATTGGTGGGGGTTTCTTTTTAGATGACTACTAAGAGTTTATTTTGCTTGGTGCAGAGACTGCATGTAGAATTATATTTTGGCTGATGAGTTGGCCTAGGAACTCAGCTAACTGCCAAAGGATAACCTGCTTTAGGAATAAGAAAGAAAAAAAAAAATCCCTTGATTAAGATGTTTACAGTGTAACTTTCCAAGCCAAGAAACACAGATGAGCCTGATATAGGCCAGCTGGTATGCTACAAGAATTGCAAACATCATTAAAGAAAACTGTGCATCTAGGGGACAGTTAAACCTCCTGAAGGGGCAAATGGCTTCCTACCAAGTACAGAGTTAAAAATCCCATTGCTGAACTGTTGGCCTGATACCCACTTGAATTTTCTCAGAGTTGATGGGCTTACAGCTGCAGAACGAATCCATGTACATCAAAACTGAAATAGCTTAAATTTGAATCCAAGTGCTTTCCAAATGTGATGACGGTCAAAGTTGGAAATCTGATGGAGACCTCACTTGTGTTTTTGAAGCTGTCATCTGTCAAATCTGAGGCAGCAGGGTTTGTCAGAACCACAGTCAAACTGCTATTTTCATCCAGTACTAAGTACTCATATTTTCCATACCTTCCTTGCATCAGCACTGCTAGGATTCCCAAATACTTCATACTAAAAGAAACAATATACAACATGTTGTCCCATCTTCTCTGAGAGAAAGAAATGAGGGCACGTAGAACAGAGTGAACAGGTTGGGAAGTAATTCGAGTGACAGCACAGAAATCATTCTTGAAGAAAAGCACTCAGCATGCCAAAATGACAGCTAATATCTAACTAGCCTAAAAGTTATTTAATAGAAACCTGGTGGTGATCATGGGGAGGCTGCAGTGTCTGACAGAAATACAGTGTTGCTGGGGATTTCTCAGGGAAAAGCTATTAGCACACAGGTAGAGGCAGGGGGCTCGATTCATGTCTGTCTTGCAGAAAGGGTAATCAGTTAAACTTGTGCAGGCATGTTCAAAGTGGTTTTAAATACGGAAATGTTGTCTCTTGCATCAACATGCCCCTCAGTAAGGGCAACTGAGAAGGTGGCCTGGTGCAGTGCAGGCACAAGTGTGCTGCTGGAGAGCCACTGAGAAGGAGACAGACAAATGTTGCTGAAAAACTGGGAGGGAAGGTGGTGTTGAGAAAGCTCTGGGCAGGCTGCACAGGAGACAGGAGCTGTAGGAGATCAAGACCCATGGGAGCTCTGCTGCCCACAGCTCTTAGCTCAGCCATTCTTCAGTGTGTTGCTGTCCAAAACCTCCTTGGAGGATGCAGTAACCTTCATTGCAACTCTGGGCTCCTTCTGTGCTTTGCCTGTCACAGTTTCTCACATAATCTTCTCTTGTTTTCTCAATTATTTGCTATTTCCTTACCTGATCCAGAGATTTCCCCTTGGGTGCATTCTTTCCTTCGCTCTTATCTCTACCTGCCAGCCATTGATCTAAACATTTTTAGTAATAGAATCATACAATAGTTTCAGCTGGTAAGGATTTCCAGGTGTTATCACATTCAATCTCTTACTCAAAGCAGTGCTACCTTTGGTCAAGTTGCTCAAGGAGTTCTCCAGTCTCTAACAAGAGCATTGGGATCACATGCCCAAAGAGGCTGTGCAATATTTGACCACTCTTATTGCAAAGGCTATCATCTCCCCTTGCCTCTCAGCCTTTCCTTGTGCTTTTCCACAGAAACTTTTGCTGGAAGGACCAGATGCAATGTGAGAGTGGAATACATGCAAGTAGAGGGATGTTTTTGTTAAAAAAAAAAAAGATGCTCCATTATACAGAGCCTGACATTGCTGTGGACAACTAAGTATACAGTGTGGGAAGCAGGGAAAAACATGGCATATTGTCCTTCATGCAAGTTCACCATAGTTGCTTTAAATCTTTAAAACCTGCAGAGGATTTCAGTTGTAAGGCCAGGCTCGCTGTAATCTCTTTCCAGGGCACTAAGAAGGGAGTTCAGGGTAGTAAGAAGTAAGGAACCATATTCCCTTTGTACAATGCACCAATCATCTGGAAAACATGTGTTTTGGTCTCTAAGTGCATTCTCTAGCAGAGTGCAGTGCCTTGGGCTTTGCCAGACCTTCTGTAAGTAGCAGAGATACAAGCTGTCTGACCTCCTTCCTTGTCCACTGATCAGCTACAAGAGTGCATGGTAGGGAAAACAGGCATGTCTAACCCAAGGATTTCTGGAGACTGACAGGGTAGGCGCACTGCAGCTTTCTCTGTGGAATGATTACGGATGCTGATTGGAATAGCGAGTGATGATTTTAGCTGACATACTCGTACTGGAGCTTCACATAAAGGTTTTCTCACACAAAACAGAACTTGAAATTTTGGGTTGTGAAAGCACAGATATTCCTGCCTGGTACTGAGAAGTGCTGGCATTTTATCACCTCTGGAGCAGGTAATTTAGTGTTGCAGTACACTAATGGATGCTATGGTGAATCCACACAAAAAAAAAAAAAGTCAGCAAATTAAATACCAGTGAAAGGAAAGCAACTTGTTCTTAGAGCTCAGATCAGCTATTTACATGCCTCTTATGTACATCTCATCCTTCCCTTCCCAGGGGTCAGCTGTCCCGGGGAACCTACACATCTTCCCCATTTGCTGAAGAAGGCTTTAGAACAATCACAGTGGGCTGTCTCTAGAAGAATTAGATACACACAAGACAGGTTTAGTCAGTCAATGACAGCCTCCAATAAGGCTGAATTTTAAAGACCTAACAGCTTTAGCTTACTCCTGAATGTCCCCTCTAACCTGACTACTAGTCTTCCTTGCTTTGCTCACAACTGAATGTGACCCTTAGATAAACTAGCACCTAGTATTGTTTCATGAACGTGTGGATTTCCTACCCACACCCACTTCCCCTCTCCCACCCTTTCTTTCTAGGTTTGTTTCAGCCTGTTTATATCCCAATAAAATGTATTTAAACAAGTATTCCTTTCCATTCTGGTACCTTGGGCTCAGGTACACTCAGCAAAATGGAAATTCATAGAACGGTTTGGGTTGGAAGGGACCTTTAAAGGTCATCTAGTCCAAACCCCCTGCCATGAGCAGGGACACCTTCCATTAGACTAGGTTGCTCAGGTTGGTTGCATCCAACCTGACCTTGAATGTTTCCAAGGATGGGGCATCTATCACCTCTCTTGGCAACCTGTTCCAGTGCCTCAAGACCCTCATCGTAAGAAATGTATTCCTTATATCTAGTCTAAGTCTACCTAAATCTTTTAGTTTAAAAACATTACCTCTTGTCTTATCGCTACAGACCCTACTAAAAAGTCTGTCCTCATCTTTCTTATAAACCCCACTTTATGGAAAGGCCATGATAAGGTCTCTCCAGATCCTTCTCCAGTCTGAACAACCTAAACTCCCTCAGCCTTCCCTCACAAGAAAGGGGTTCCATCCCTCTGATCATTTCTGTGGCCTCCTCTGCATCCATCCCAACAGGTCCACATCTTCCCTGTGCTAAGGGCTCCAGAGCTGGATGCAGAAATGCAGGTGGGGTCTCACCAGAGTAGAGGGGGAGAATCACCTCCCCCAACCTGCTGGCCA
>NW_010248196.1:42729-44100 GCF_000690775.1 Eurypyga helias | reverse complement strand
GCTTTTCATCCACCAGTACTCCCAATCCCTTCTCCTCAGGGCTGCTCTTGATCCCTTCATCCCCCAGCCTGCATTGATACTAGTGGTTGCCCTGACCCAGGTGCAGGACCTTGCACTTGGCCTTGCTGAACCTCTTGAGGTTCACATGGGCCCACTTCTCAAGCTTGTCCAGGTATGTGAATGGTATCCCATCCCTCAGGCATGTCAACCCCACCACTCAGCTTGGTGTCATCTGCGAGTCTGCCAAGGGCGCACTTGATCCCACTATGTCACTGATGAAGGTATTAAACAGTACTGGCACAAATATGAACCCCTGAGGGACACCACTTGTCACCGATCTCCATCTGGACATAGAGCTGTTGACCACTACCCTCTGGATGTGACCACCCAACCAATTCATAATCCACCAAACAGCCCATCAAATCCATCTCTCTCCAATTTAGAGAGAAGGATGTTGTGGGGGGACATGTCAAAGGCCTTACAGAAGTGCGGATAGATATCTGTAGCTCTTCCCTTGTCCACCAATGTAGTCACTCCATCACAGAACACTGCTCAGTTGGTCAGGCAGGACTTGCCCTTGGTGAAGCCATGCTGGATTTCTCAAATCACATCCCTGTCCTCCATGGGCCTAGCAGAGCTTCTAGGAGGATCTGTTCCATGATCTTCCAGGCACAGAGGTGAGGCTGACAGGTGGGCAGTTCCCAGGGTCCCCATTTCTACACCTTTTAAAAAAGGGGTGCAACGTTTCCCTTTTTCCAGTCACCAGGGAGTTCACCTGACTTCCAGGACTTTTCACTTATCATGGAGAGTGGCTTGACAACTACATCGGCCAATTCCCTCAGGACTCTGGAATGCATCTCAACAGATACCATCCTCATGTATGTTCCGGTTCCTCAGGTAGTCACAAACCTGGTCTTTTGCAGTGGGAGGGACTTCGCTCCCCCACTTCCTTTGTTAAGGTCCATCTGCTTGTGAGGTGATGGAAGAGAAGTTGCTGAATGCCTCAGCCTTCTCCTCATTGTGCCCAATTAAAATACAGGTATAAATCACTTAAAGTTCAGTTCAAATTTCTTATCAATACAGTAATTATGTGAGAAAACAACTAACTCAGAGAAGGTTATTAACCCTAGTTATTTTTCACATGGATTACCACAACTGTAGCAGAGACTCATAACAGAACTTAGGCCCAAGATGGGTTACTACTCCCAATATGCAGGACTAATTTCAGTAGCTGCTCTTTCCAAAAATAGTCATATACACAATTAAGTTTTCTATTAAGAAAATCAGTGATCAATGAGATCCTGCTCTTCTGTCTTCTTATTTCTTTTCAGACTTCTTCCAAATCAAATTTTAACTTTGCAATGACAAATT
>NW_010248196.1:31930-42716 GCF_000690775.1 Eurypyga helias | reverse complement strand
TGCACAGCTTACCAGTTGACATTTGTTTCCCCCACCACACCACTTGATTCAGTGCAGGCTAAGCTATTAGTATTTCCCATCCTTTGGCACCAGTTGAGAAGGTAGACAAACTCTGTCTCTGTCACTGCCCAGATGTACTAGACACATCCTAGACCTTGGACCTTGTTCTCTTTCTTACCAAGTCACTCTTTCTATGAGAAAGCTTCCTTCGAGTCCTTCCACTGAAGGAACACCACTTTCAGGAACACCTCTCCCTGTTTATAGCTATCCCCCATCTCCTATGAGTTTCTTACATACTTGCATGCCTGATGTGTTCTATTGCACCCAGGTGGTGAGCTGTTATGTTAATGCCAAAGAAAATAATCTGTGTAAATTAACAGGATAAGCCAAGTGGCTGTGAAATTTAAAGATCACCCCCTTAATGTAGAATAAAAAAAAAAACCAAAACCCACACCCCACACACCTACTTTGAGCATTACCCTTCACAGGTTTTAACAGAAAGTGTTAATACAGGCACCAAACTCCTGATAGAATAGTCATTTCCTCACAGAAAAGCACAGGGCTCTGAACTTTGCTGCCACCTAAACCTTTCTTCCCTCTAGTTGCCAATTTCTGAGGTATCTCATTTAGAAAAGCTTTCTGGGTCCCTTCTAAGAGACTGAATCAATAGACTCAATTGGGATCATCTTACTCATTCCTTTGAGCCACATGCTAATAGCCTGCCTGCTTGAGAACCAGTCAGACCTTCACATCCTACCATGGTTGTTAGAGGAGTACACACAGATATACAGGCAATGAAAATGTAGCAGTTTCCAGTTATTTCAACTTCTGTTCTCCTCAGTGGTAGGTTGTCAGTGTTCATCCCTCTAACAAAATCTCCCTGAGCAAGTTGACTCCAAGCACAAGAACACTACAGAGACCATTCCCATCCAGAAACATTTGCTGAAGTCTTCTCCCCATGTTAAGGATTTGTCTACAAGTGGAAATTTACTACACTTGGACATTCTGAAGCGGCTCTTGGTGCAAATCTAGGCTTGTAATAGCTCTAGGCTTATACCAAAACAGTTACTCCCCAGTGCCTGTCCTGATTATTTTAAGTACAGACAAACTGTAGCAGTAGCTCAGCCAGAAGCAGCAGCGAACATGCTGGAGTAAACAGGGTGCTGACAGCTGCTGGTGTTTTACATAGGAGGTCACGGAGCCCTACTTTGAGCTGGATTGCTTTATATGTTAGTTGCTGCCTGGAGCACTGTTTACAGTAATGCTCCCTCTGCTGAGGTGAACTGCTGTTAGCAACAATGGAAAATTCTAGTTGAAAGAAATTAAATATCATTAGACATAGCTAAAGAAAAGCTGTTTAAGGAAATCACAGTAGCACTTTCACTTCTAGAGAAACTCCATTACTTGGCAGTGATGTTTGTGCAGATTAGTATTAAAATTCAGTTACATAACCTCAGCTATTTTTTCAAGGGCAAGGATAATCTTGCAAATGTAGTGTACCCATGTATTTTCAAAACAATGCATTTACCTGACCTAAGTAGCATCTCTAACAGCTTCTTAACTAGTCTGTCTATTTTGCCCCTTTTCTAGCTCGATGTCTCTCTAAGTCCAAATGCCAGCAGGGCAGGGCTGCTAAGATGAAGGCAAAAACCATGTCCCTGAAGTCCTGCCACTGGGCCTTCCATCTCCCCAAGCTCTAAACTCAAATGGTACTAACTTCTCTGAGCCCCTCAAGAAGTCAACGGCTGCCAGTGGACCAGGTTATCATAGGTGAAACTTCAGAATTTGTTTTCCTGGGATACAGGTACTGAGGATCTCATAGTGCACAGGCAGGCTTGCCCTGCAGCTGAACTCAGAGGATGAAATGAAGTCTTTTGATGCCAGGCTTAGTGTTGGCCCTCACACTGGGCTGCAGCTCTGCTCTCCCCCAGTGATGACCACAGTACTTGCTCTGCCCCCATGCTGAACGTGGTAGGGAATGGATACTTTAAGGTTTACTGCAACATATCGGTCTTGAAGAGGTGGAGTTTGAAAGTATTTAATTACAAAGCCTTCTCAGTTCAGCTGGGCTTTAAATAAAGAAACATACCTTAGATAATAGGAGCTGAAGGAAAAAGTTGTGCTTCTACAGGAAGGAAATGACTGAAAGTTTATGTCTGAACATTGGAGTAGGAAAGAAGGGACTTTGACATCCATGAGGCAGTTTGGATGATTCATAAGAATGTGCCCCATGATGGACAGTATCACACTGCATTTGGATACAGGTTGACCTTACAACTGGCTTTCTTACTATGAGAGTTACCCAGGCCCTAGATGTTTAAAGTCTGCAGCAGTGGGCTCACAGGAGTCCATAATGCACAAGGACATGAAGTTTTGCTTCCTGCTTTACTAGAAGCAATTTGTAACAAAGAAATTCAAGTATATACTTATGATTATTTACTTACAGACCTCCCTGTATATTATTTTCAGGTGTTACTGATGCAACAAACTGCTCCCAAGAGTGAGGCAAACTGATGCTAGATAAGTCTCTTCATAGATGATCTGCATCAGAGAGTCCATAGTCAGTTAGGTGCCTTTGGTGAGGGCCTGATCTGTCCAGGAGATCTCGCACAGAGAAGCTCATCTTAAGTAGACAGCAAGTTATTTTTATTTCTTTGGTGTACATACGTAAGTGGCTGTAGGACACCAGCTCCTGGAGCACTTATTACTGGCTTCTGTTTTCCTGGAAGGTCAGTTTATTTTCATTTTGTCTTGTGCTTACCAAAGACATCTCTGCTCCCAGCTAAGCTTATCAGGGATACCTCTGGCTCCCAACTGAGTAGATACCTTTCTTTGTCAGTATGTTTCCACTGTGACTAGGTTACCTTTATGGCTGGTCCATCACCAGTAAAAGCCATATGGGACAAAATGAACTTTTTATACTACTTTGTATAATTGAACATGCAATTTCTTCATGAAGCTTTGTTGCCCAAGTACCTGACTATGGGGCAGCAGCCAGAATCTTAGAAACACCTAGTTATGAAAGATTAGTCTCTGCCTAAAAGAAGTTTGGTGCCAATAGTATATCACTTACACTTTGTATGGTCATGTGTTATATAACTGCATTAACTTCCTTTCAGTTTCAACATGCCAAGAAATTTTAATTCAAGAGTATGGTTTAAAGCCATGCTGGTCTCCTGGAAAGTCTTGTCTTCAAACAATTAGTCAAAGTAAATACATTCCTGCACAACATGTAACCATGGCCACTGAACGCTCTTTTCTCCTCGCAGTGAGATTCAAATTCATGTAATATTTAGTCTCAGAGGTGAATATTTATCTGCTTTCTTACTACCATTGAGGATGCCTGGAAGACACAATCAATACAGACTGATTTCTGTCCTATAAATCTCTTGACAATTTGATTGGGGTAGAAATGCGAGAAGCATCTGTTGGCAATGTGTGTTAATACTCCATCACTCAAATGTCCAAGGTATAACCCAAGAGTTACACAATACCTTACTCCTGATTCCATGGGAAGGACTTCCAAGTTGAAATAATCCAGCATCACACAACTTTCCTCTGACACTTCAGGGCTCTTGTCCATTTGCTCTTGTCCTTATTGATCAGCTAGCATTTTGCCACTTGTCTGCTAGAACTCCTACAGGGCAGAGTAGGAAGTTATGTTGTAATAGTAATAGCACTGGAGGAAGTGGGGAATGTCCACTGTGTTGTTCTTTATCCAGCAGCTGATACAGGTTCACTGAAACAGATCATGTTCTGGTACAGCCTGGCTTCCCATTTTACAGTTCAGAGGGGTGAGAAGACAGGAGGCTAATAACAGAAAAACGCGCTGGGAAAGAACATCAGCTTCCCCACCCTACACTCAAGTCTCAGGGTAAACATGAACCAGCCCAGTTTGTACAGGAGGAAACCTGCCTGAGAAAAGCCACTCTAGGAACAGGGAGGCCTGGAAGAAGTGAAGTCTCTAGAGTAACTGTCCTGCAGTGTTTGTTTTCCTCTGGAAAACATCCTCAGATGGATCTTTGTGAGGCTTTTCCAACCCCAGGATTTCCTCCTAGTACAAAGTGTGATCTTTAGCATAGAAACCAGAGAAAGACAAGACATTTGACTATTCAGTTTTGCACCAAAATTAGTGAAGGACTATTCCCTACCATTATTTTTACAGTTTTTTGTGTAGCTTTATATTTTTGAATGACTCAAACTCCTCTTTCCATTAAAGAATATTCCATGTACACTAAATAAACCATTAAGATGTTTATCTACACAAGAAACCCAAGTTGTCTTACAATTTGTAAGATCATTCACTATACACAGATATTGAACAAATTCCAAAACAAGACCTTCTAATGAATGCAGAATTTTGTTTAACTTCTCATGTCTCTCAGGCCAGCTTAAGCAAATTCAAGCCCAGACATGCAAAACACCCGCAAAATCTGGATATTAAATGCCATAGACCTTGAATGTTTCTCATTTTTGCACTGTGCTGCTAAGTCTTTGGTAAGTAGACTACAGAAATCCTACACAGTAGAATAACTTATCCTACACATGTCAAGTTCAAATTTCCACAGTTGAGCAAGGAGCTTTTCTACCGTCAGATAAGGAATGTGTACAAGTGTAAGTAGCCTAAAGGCTGCTCAAGCTTCAAGTACCCCCTGAGGAAGGGCTTTGGCATCCTTTTTGCCCTTTAATTACAGAAGGGCAATAACAGCACTTCTGTGCACTATAAAGTCTTGAGTTGTTTGTTAATGCCTGGCCTGTTCTCAGCTGCTGACCTCATCCAGCAATATCAATTTGACCCCAAACTAGTCTCACGCCAGCTCTATACTGTTTGATGGCTTTGACAGAACGCTACATCACCTGATCTGGCATGCTCTTGCTAGAATAAGTAAGATCTAAATCAGAAGGATGAGTTGGAGAGGCTACAGTGAACCAAGACTGCAGATCCTGTTACTGTGGTTGCAGTTAGAGCTGCCTCAGCCTGCCTTTAACTGCTTGCAGCTTCACTTCCCAAGTTGCCAGAGACTACCATCCCCTCTCTGATGTGCCAAAGCCACATGAGGCTTTCCATCCCCACCCGCCTTGCCCAACTGGAGTGACCCAGTGTTAAACTTATTTGTGCTAAACCAGATCTTTATGGCTGAAGTGGGTGAGGGAAGCAGTCGTATGGGTAGATATGAAAGAAAAGTAAGGATATAAAAATAAATGTAAGAGTGTAGCACTTAGATTTAACTGAAACTTAATGTGTTATTTAGAAAAGGGGCTGCTGAAACAGTAAGAAAACCAAAATTTGAGTGATTTTGCAGGGCCCAAGTTCCATTTCTCTGTGAAAAAAAGAGAACTTAATATGACTATTAACTTACATCTACTTTTATTTTAAGATTGGTAGATTTCCATAGCCAATATGCAAGTTATTTAAAAAACAAAACACCAAACAATACACCACTGTTGTAAAAGGTTCCAGAAAACAAAGTTGTGACACAGCAAATTATAGGGACAGGGAAATTCTACACTTTTCTGGATCTCCCAGTAAATAGCACCCTCTTGTACTCAAAATTGAATACCATTATAGAGGAGACAGTAAGACTTCAAAAAGACAGGACAAACTACTGGAGTGGAAAGAGCTATTTTGGAACTGACTGAATGAACTCAGGGTTGCATAGCATAGCCTGAAGGAGACCAAAAGTAACCATGGACCACCCAACAAAATTACGATGTTGTCACTTCCACAAGATCAGGCAGAAGAAAATAAAAACAAATACAGCTACCAGTTAGAATAAGAGATCTCTTCTATCTATCAGACAAAGCTGTAACAAAGACTGAAGTTAGATCCAACACAGCAAATTCCTCTCCATCTGAATTCCTTAAGGTAAGATCTTTTTGTGTAAGGTATGCCAAGTTCTAGTACAGGTCGTAGGTTTTCCAGAAGAATTGATTAATAAGATCCAGCAGACTATGCTAGACAGAGTATGACAGGACTATTGCAAGTCTCCCACCTGAGAAGCCACATCAATGGGATTTTTTGTTGTTTAGGGCAGAGCAGGCTTTAACTACAGAGCCACAAACCATCTCTATTTGTACAGAAGTGACTAGATGTCACAGCCCTGCGGACTTGCTTTATGCGATGCATGTTACATAAACCTGTTACAGGGCCTTGTCTCTGAAATAGAATCAAGTATATTGATTCAACTATCATTTACACTAACCTTAAAGCAATTAGAGAAGACCTGCCTTCACTGCAGTTTAATGTCTAATACAGGCCAGTGAGGCAAGGCACACAAGACAATTTCATCGTTGCAGTGAATTTCTCAGAACCACACAGAAAGCGTTTTTACTTACTCTAGCAGGTAGATAGTGAGCAGCATTAAGTCACCATGCTCTCTGCAATGCAGCTTCCTTCCCATTTTCACACTAAGTCCAGTGTTTCTCTCCACTTGCAATCAGCACAGGAATTTACACAAACCAGGCCCCTTTTTCAGCAAGGCATACATGAACATACACCAAAAAAAAAAAAAAAAAACCAAAAAAAACCAACCAAACACTACAGTACCTGAACAAGAAGAGCCAGGGTAACCATGGCCAGCACCCATATCTAGAAATAAGGCCACTGCAAGGACAAGACAGCATCAGGAACACCTAACCACCAAATACAGACACCACAACTCCAACAAGGCCTGAGTCCCAGGCCTGGGTTTAAATGCTGCTCCAGGGCCAAGGGGTGGATGGTGCATGGTGGAGTCCCCATGTGAGGCTAATCAGGGTAACAAATGCCTGCTGACCTTCTCAGGCCCCTGACAAAGTCATGCACCAGCCCTCCTCTGCTTTCTGTGGGGAGGAAAGAGAGCGTACAGGTCTGAAGGGAGCTAATGCAGCACGTTCATACTTCAGTGCAGTTTAGACACAACTGATGTTTTTGCAGTATCCCTATATAAATGTGCTCTTGGATGTTATTAGTGTGTTGAACCTCACAAGTGAGGAAAAATAAGAAATTAATGTTGCATCTGAAAGCTGAAAATACTTTTATTCTACTGGCTCTGGTCTTCACATACCTGTCTCCCTGGTCTAGGTTATAATTTGCCACAGACACAGAAAATACTAAGCACGGGGAAGAAGATGTCATCTGAAGATAGGCAGCGAGCCCTGAGATGTGAAGGTCAAGTTGCCAGCTGCCTGTATATTATCAGATTCTCCAGACCTTTCAGAAGACGTCCAGCCCTAAAGAGAATGTGTTGGCGCTTGTGCAGCATCCAGTACACAGCCGCTTGATGATAAAATGCTTGTTGGGGTTTGAAGAGAATCAGAGATTTGTCTATGACATGTTTTACCTGTTTAGTCTTAACTTACTTAGAAAAGGAATTGCAGTCCTGTGTCATGTACTGTGTTGACTTCTCTGGTTGACACTTGTTTTCTGCCTAAGAGACAGCTGCCTGTTAGTACTGCTATGTGGGATTTGCTGTAGTGCATTACATAATAATGTCTCTGATAAAAATGTACAGCCCCTAAAATACATGTAATAAATAATTTTGCAAGCAATAACAGACAATAAATAAATTATAATAGAATAGAGATAAACCATATTACTACATAACAATGTATAATATTTATTCAGATATCTCTGATTACATATATGGATAATAATATAGGTCAACACCATTCTATATAATGATCTGTAACTATAATACTGATAATCTCTATAAGGATCTATTTTATGTTTAGCCCTATAGAGAGATAAAGATCTCTATAGCAAGAGAGATATAGGTATATATACAAAAGTTGTAATAAATTGTGCTTGGAAGCTTCTTCAGGGCAGTGTTTGGCAGCTTGAAGTGAGAATGCTACAGAAAATATCCCATATACATATTCTACCTCTTTTTGTCTATATGCATCTTCACTAAGAAAAAGAATTAGAAATTACTTGGGTTTGTCTTCACTGAAACCATTTACACTACTGAGCTCATCCAATATTATTTGGACAATCTACTAAATCATCCTTTTGTAAGACCTGTGTGTTGAGTAAGAAAGTCAGGAATCTGCTGGGAGATGGGTTTTATATATCCCAGCAGCTGATGCCCCTTTAGTCCTCCGAATTCTGGTAAAGTCGCTGTATTACCGAGTGTCTGAAGAGGAATGACATAGAATCATCATAAAACCATAGAATGGTTAGGGTTGGAAGGGACCTTAAAGACTATCTAGTTCCAACCCCCCTGCCATGGGCAGGGACACCTTCCACTAGACCAGGTTGCTCAAAGCCTCATCCAGCCTGGCCTTGAATACTGCCAGGGATGGGGCATCCACAGCTTCTCTGGGCATCCTGTGCCAGTGCCTCACCATCCTCTCTGTGAAGAACTTCTTCCTGATATCTAATAAAACCCTCCCCGCTTTCAATTTAAACCCATTCCCCCTTGTCCTGTCACTACAGGCCCTTGTAAAAAAAGTCCCCTCCCAGCTTCCTTGTCGGCCCCTTCAGGCACTGGAAGGCTATCCCACTACCCTGGCAATTCTACCTTGGGCAATGTCAGTCATGTGTCTTGTGCTGTTTAGAACTATCTAGAAAGTCTTATAAAAGCTGGTAGGAAATTTTATGGTCTTACTGGCCTGTTTATTTTACCAAGTGAGATGATTCAAGCTAGATTTGAACCACCTTGTGCTTGCAAGGCGTTAGGTCTACTAGTCCAGCTGGGGGCATAATATCAACTACAGGATGACACTGAGACCATCATGAAACATCATAAAGGATGTTGAAAGACTTCACATAAGGACTGACACATCACCTCTGGCTTATCAGAAACCTTTTGAAATTTCAGTGTATAAAGGCTCATGGCTATGACTCCATCTTTGGAGGAAACTGGAACATCTGGAACCTCTCTCCTCCAGCATTTTGCTTGCGAAGGAGGTAACAAGATTGCTAGAAACTGTGTCGCACTGACTAAGTCTTATTAAGACTGTCAAGAGAGACTGGAAAGCAAAGCAGACTTCAATTTCCTGGACACAAGAAGAAATGTCTTACGCTGCAAAGTCACTGACCTGGTTTCAGGTGTTGATTGCTAGAAAGTGAATTGGCTTTTGACAGCTTCCCTTCATCGGAGCAAGTGATGGCTTGGGTTGCACTGAGGTGAAGGCTGCCTGCTAATTGCCCTCTCACAACGCTGTCTGGCAGACCTGTGCTGCCTTTATGTCAGCAGCAAAAGCATCAGCCGGAACAGCAGCTTCTTGACTCTTTCTTTGAAGGGAGTTATATACAGGTGACAACCTCGAAATTCTGTTTTTCCAACTTAGTAGGCAGGTGAGGGTTCATAGTAAGATTTTTCCTAATAGAAGAAGCACAATACAAGGAAGAACGTAGGATAAACTTGCACAGACAGTAAGTTCCTGTTTTTTATGAAATGTTTTTGTAGCGGTAGCTCAAATAAACCTCTATCAAGAGAAGAAAACCTGTCTTATAGACGTGGAGGATTGCTTCTAGAATTAATGTTCTGAATTAGAGATGTCAAGCAATTGAATGGCTCATAGGCTGGGTATTGTGTACTCAGGATGTTTAAATACCCCACATAGCATATGCAGAATTTCTTTTAAAAGAAAACTTTTCCATCACTGAAAAAGTGTATTTTTAGATATACACTCACTATGAGGTGGCATGGTGTTCCCTTTCCAAAGCTGCAAACTGGATTAAATAGGGACTGAAAACTATGAAGCTCTTATTCCTTTTGTAGATAATTGGATTATAGATGTATGTATCTATATTCATCTACCTACATGTATGACTCTTCAATATAGCTTAAATAGCCACATCAAAATAACTTTATGGTTCCAAAGTTCAGATCTTTGGATTTTTGAGAATTCAAGCTGAATATGCAAGTCTGATTTAGCACTGGTGCATATTCATTTTGATATAGGTATGACAGTGTACAATTACTGATCTTCTGGGTTTTTCTCAGAACACTTGCCTTACCTGACCCTAAAAGGAACTTGGTTTTCTGCTGAATGATGTCGAATAGCACCATGCTTAAGTAAAAATAGTGTTAAAAAATGTTACTAGTGTGGGTAACGTAGGTCTATTCTTGTTTCTCTCTGATTTTGAGTGCAATGGGAGAACATAGCCATTTGGTACTGCAAATTGCATCATCCTCAACTAATATGAGGTAAAACAGCCACCACCCTCTGGTTTAAATACCTGCTCTGAGAGAGAAATTCAGAAGAGATTCCTAACAAGAACCAAATAACTAAATACCTCTGATGAGCTTCAGTAACATCCTAAGAGTTATGAAGGCCTACTATCCCATGGGGAAGGAGACAGAGAAGAATCCTTTGGCCAAGCATAAATCTCATTTTAAATGAGATTATAAACATGCTGACTAGCTGACCCAATTTTACTTCTACATATAATACCATATGCTGCTTCTCGCTTACAAAATTGGAACTCCTATTGATGTCAGCAATAGCAGTAGGTATTTTATTTCTAAAGCAACAAAAGACATTTTCTCTACCACTGTTGCAAGAGAACTCCACAGGATAATAAGATCATAATTAAAATAATAATAGATCTTCCAACAGTTTAATTCCAGTAGCTCACCCTTTACATATAATACCATATGCTGCTTCTCGCTTACAAAATTGGAACTCCTATTGATGTCAGCAATAGCAGTAGGTATTTTATTTCTAAAGCAACAAAAGACATTTTCTCTACCACTGTTGCAAGAGAACTCCACAGGATAATAAGATCATAATTAAAATAATAATAGATCTTCCAACAGTTTAATTCCAGTAGCTCACCCTTGCCAAAAAGGAGGGG
>NW_010248196.1:9060-31919 GCF_000690775.1 Eurypyga helias | reverse complement strand
AGGGAATAAACACTTCAGGGCGAGGTAAAATGTTCCCCAATTTAATCAGCCAGGTCTGCCCACCTGGGCGGAAAGCACAGCTTCTAACGCGTGCTCAGTGGGAACTGGGAAGGGAGGACAGAGAGGAGAAGTTTTAAAATTGCCAGATGAAGCTGACGCCTGAATGTATCCCTTCAGCTCTGTTGTTGTGGACTCCGGTAAATTAAAATTATGTATGATACTTAGGGAAACATTGCATTCATTTAATAACCTTTTTTTATGTTTCATCCTCAAACTAGGTCCTTCCGGTAAATTAAAATTATGTATGATACTTAGGGAAACATTGCATTCATTTAATAACCTTTTTTATGTTTCATCCTCAAACTATGGCCTCTTTTTTTTTTTTGTACTTTTAAAAAGCTTAGAAATTTCCATTTTGTGAGAATATAATTTAGACTTGTTCAGATTAGAATTTTCCCTATTATACTTTTTTCCTTCTTTTTCCATGCTTTAATCTTATTTATTCCCCAAATACTTTCTGTCTTTACTTATCTGTTTGCCTCTCATCCCTTACTTCCTTTTCTAAGTGAAAAGAGACTCAACATATCTCAGCTTGATGATCATCTGGAATTTCCACCCTTCATTTTCTTCACTTTGATCTAGCAATTATTGGATGAATAAGAACCTGCCTGCAGAATTATGTCATTTAATTAACAAAGAAGGATATACAATTCACAATCTGATTGGAAAAGACAGGGAAAGACAGAAAAAGTAAAAATAAGTCTTGTATGAAGCAGCATAACACTAGTGAGACATTATTATCACAGCTGGTGACATGCCCTCTCGTGGTCATACTGCTGCAAGAGCAATCCTTTCTTTTAATTAAGGGCAGGCTACTGTTTAGCTATAATTAAGCATTTTAGCTTGGCAAGGCTGGTTTTAAAGCACATATCAGAGCCCTACAGTGTGAGGTTGCTGTGAACTGAGCTATGAGGAAAGAAGCATCAGTTAGGAAAAAGTGAAATCACATGTTGGATTGTCCCCGCAGTTTTGGGGTACAGTTTTTGTGGTGGTATCCCAGAAATACAGATCAACATTCCCTATTTAGAAAAAAAAAGGACTTGATCAGATGTTTTGTGTTTATTGTGTACTTTCTCCAGGCTCTGATTTTATACACTGAATCCTAAAGCTAAATAAGCAGACTTGGAAGACCTAAGACATAATGACAAGACTTAAATTTCTTTCCAAATGTCAGATGCCATTTCTGATCTGCAGTTGAATATAGACCAGAAATACAGATTTAGTCTGCAGGTAAATATTGTTGATTAGTTCCACAATTGATTCTTACTGAAAATAACACAGTACACTTGTCTTCTAGGATAAGGTGCTCTGATTGAATTAGGAATATGCAATTATGTTCTTCTTTGGGTTTGAATGGATACTAGACTAATTTTAGAGACTGAATCCAAAATTATCCATACAAGATGAATCAGCCATCTTCATTTATATTCAACTTGAGCGAGGCATCACGTCTCTGAGTCATTGTAATTTCTGCCAGAATTGAAGCCCCTGATTGCTCTTGCCACAAGTGTGCTGAACGATGCAGAAAGCACCCTTACATCTGCTGTTACGCCTCTAGTTAAAATGTATTTTAATCCCCTAAAAACACCATAACACTGTTTTCATTCTCTGTACTTACACATATCAACAGATACACGTGTAACAGAAGACACTTTTATTTGCCACTTAAAATCTCGGAAAGTGATGACTGGTGTACACAGTTTTGCAGAGCATCTTTGATGCCCACTGTTTAGGAGCTTGGCCTTCATGGTGGGTACAGACATATGGCATCGATGAAGCAAGTTGCATCAGTTTAAATTTATTGGCCTTTACACTAGAAAGTGTGCTAAAGGTAATGAAATAACAAATACTGAGATGTTCACCCCTCCCTTGTGGATTCTTACAGGAGATCCATGGATTTCTTGTAACGGGTGCCCCAGTCTGGACACAAGAAGAGGAGTCCCACTGGAATCTTCAGCTTAGTATTAGGGCAATATAGAAGCAAGACTTCCATTCCATGTAAAAGCCACAACAGCACAACGCCATTATCTGCCTATTATTACCCCAGTTGTATTTGTATGTTTTATTATTCTTGCTTGAGGTTTCTAACCAGTGCTTGTCTCTTAATTTTTTTCCCAGAGCTTCTCTTCAATCTGCAAAAAGATCTTGTTTTCTGATTCTGTCATCAAGCATGTGGTTTTTGCCAGCTGGGTTTAAGATAGTTCATTGCATCAACCCATGCACCATCTCCACATGAATTTATATTAAATTATTCACAATTTTTGCAAGCTGGAGAATTCCTAGCCGCTGTTGCAGGTGACGACCTCGCTGCCTCAATGAAGTAGGACTCCTTGAGGTAGAGTCTAACTGTAGCCTTTTTTGTTGTCTTAAAAACATGTTTTCTTCAGGCTGGTTTATTCCTCCCAACTTGTTCCTGTCTGTATGCTCACCGTATGTGCACCAGTGGTACGAGCTTGCTCTAACAGTAGCCTGGTGACACTGGACCTTAGGGAGTCCTGTCTACATCTGCTTGCTCCCAGTTGCCTTCATGCCAGGAGCGTGAAGAGTAGGGGAGAAGGGTCTGATGCATCTGGTTTTCCATTTCAGTGTTCCTGGAAAATGCCCCCAGAGCAAACCTATGCCTAGTTTTACCAGCTGTGGAGCTTCTTTGTCTTTACAGGACATGGCAGCAAAGCAACAATTTCAGGATAAGTCCAAGTCTGAAGTTAGAAAAATCATCATGATGCAAACTGTCCGTTCTGTCTATTGGATCAAGTTTCCAAATTTTTCATACCTATGTCAGCAGAGCAGCCTGGTATCAGTGCCTGGATAAACACAATTGGTGATAACAATTGTGCTGATAAACACATTCCTAAAGAAAAATGTCCTTCTATAGTTTCATTACTACAGATGCTTTATCAGACAAAATATAACAGCTTAGCCATTCAAATCAACCAAGAAGATGTAAATAAATGGACTTAAGACTGGAAGATAGGTGCATAAAACTGCTCCAAAAAGATGTGGGCCACAGTTCATATAGCTTTGCTTATGCAGTTCTAAAGAAGGGAAGTGCTCATTGAAGTTAATGAATATTTTGGTTCCTTATCAACTTGTGGATCAGAGCCTTTGATATAAACACAGCTGGTGTGTGTTCAACCACATCTTCCACTGCACCACAAGCTATAGGATGTCATTTAATGAGAAGGTCTTGTGAGGATGTTTATCAAGATAGCTTGAGTTTGGCAGAACTAGATGATGTAAGCACTTTACAATAGAAATCTACACAAAATATGCCTACAGCTTTTAAACTCCCTCCCCCCAAAACAATTTTAACAAGAAATTGTAGACTGCATATTGTATAAAATGTCATAATGCTTATAAACTGTATGTGAAACATGTGGGAAATAGTTCATACGCTGACAAAGAAGTAACTAATTTTTTTATTTACTTTCACATCATGGTACATCTGGTTTGTGTGATTTTAAAATTCTGTACTGCAGATTAATGTTTTATGTCTATCTGAGCCTTCCATGTGTAACTTCAATGGTACCAGTGGCCCTGTCTAAGATGTTGCTGTGCTATACCATGTGCTGCAGTGAGTTGGATGTCTTATCCATAAATAGTTCAGTGCCATTTCAAAAGAAAAGGAATTATCACTCGTGTTTACGGCATTTCTCTCAAAATCTGGAATTTGGTTGGTCTCAAGGTTAGGCAATACAAGAAAAAACACAAAAAAAGTCTTGGATTAGGGTTCAAGTGTGTGCAGTCCTGGTCTCTCAGTTGTCACCACTGGGTAAATACCTTTTTGCTTCTTGCCTACAATTCCACTTTTCTTTCAAAGAAAACCCAGACATCTGGGACAATGACGTACTTTTTGGTCTCCCTCACCGTGTTCAACACAGAACTACCACAAGACAAAAGCACAATCAGAGACCATGGGACACACAAAGCACCTCCATACCTTGCAGCCACAAGCACCTGAAAGATGCAATGACTATTTTGTCAGAATTTTGTTCTTGTTTAGCAACACCTAACCTTGCGCTGGACACTCAGGCTGTGATGCAATCAAAGTAGAATTTACTAAAGGAACAAACAAACAGCAGAAAGTTGTCTAGCCAGCCTAATGAGAAACAGTGAAGAGAGAAAGTAAGTGGAGACTCTGTTCTCATCCCTCAAGGGTAATTGGGGGTGACCATCTCACTCTATATTCTGCATACCAATTGCTCTTGAGTTTAATCAAATCAGATCATCCCTTTTCTCTTGAAGAGCTCTGCACCGAGCATGTGTTTCAATTATAATGCTATCCTGGTTGCCAGGAGCCAGGCTGCTTTTTAGTTTAATCAGTGGAATTTGATAAAGTTTGTAAAGTAACTCCTGATTTTATTTACATTCCCAACCCTGAGACTGAAGCTCAGAACTCCCTTATGGATAAGAGTTTCCTCTATGTTGAATCGAAGTCTGTAAATCATTCCTATTGACTTTAAAAATGATAATGCTGGGATAGAAACAGAGGCTGTTAAAAACTAACGGTTTAATATGAAAGAAGATTTGAGCTGAACCATGTTTTGTATGGTGGTTTTGTTGTACATCCTGAGTTCGTATGCTTAATACACCAATATTGGATTGTGGCTGAGACAAAACCTCGGTGACCATCTCATTTCACCAAATATGCAAACTAAATATCCATATAACAGACATGGATTGCCTATGGAAATTGACAGTGTGTGGGAAGTCTGACCACAGTAAATGTTCTCTTTGGTTTATTTCCCTCTACTACAGCATTATAATTCATTACAACCTATTCAAATGAAGCTACTTTTTATTGTGCATTAAAAATTACAAAAATGCACCCCAAACAGCTTAAAATCTCATGTCATGCTAAACATAACACACATGTATACATACATACCCCTACAGGTATACCCCCTAAGTGAGTGTATTCAAGATCTGTACACAAATGTTTCTGCCCATCTTTTGTCAATGACAATCATTCATTGCATAGTGTAATATTTGCTATTTGCAAGCAAAATAAAATGTAGAAAAGGAAAATTAGGATAACCTTTTTTAGGAATCCAAGTTTGACAGTCTAATTAATGAGCACGTAGTGACATTTCTTAGTGAGTTAAGTTTTTGATACACTGTCTTGCACTGTTCGAAAAAGCATAGTTGGGAAGTCAGAATCCTAATTTGTACATGCTGGATGAGTGGTGTCTCTTACTGTGATCCTAGCTGTTGGGGTTTTTTTGCAGCACACACATTTGAGTCCAGGGGGCTGCCTGTCTTAGGATACAGCATTCATAAGGATCCCAAAATAACTTCTGTCCCCCACTTGGTATTTATTGTAGGAGAACTCAAAACAAAGGGTTGAGAAATGCTGTCACTGGTAGTATCAGCAGAATTGAGAAGTTTCCTGTCCCCAAGAGTTTACGGCATCTTGCACAAACCTGCTGTCACCTTGATGCTTCCTCACACCTGGCTTGTCTGCTTAGTTATGGTCAGTGAAGTTAAGGTGAAGGCACTAATGCATCAAAGGTGATGAACATTAAATAAACCCTCTCTGGATGGTCTGAGTCGGTGACTTGGGCTGGGGGGCGGAGGGGCTGGGGGAAGGAAGCTTAGGGATAACTGTTGTGTAAAGTGAAGAACTAAGGCCACTTTAGTTCTGGTAGGAGCACTAATTGCATTGTTTGCTTAATTCTGAGCCTAACATGCTGATGTACCTGTACTTCACGTGTCTAGGTGAATTGACTGAACTCCCTGCCTAGTCCCACAGCCTTTTGAAGACAAATATGGAGAATTTCAGTTGAAAACGGTGGCATTGCCTGAATGCAAAAACTGGCATTAGAAAAGAATAGCTGGTTTTGTTATGGCCAGGGGACAGTATCGAACTGGTTTTAATATTACCAGTGGCAGTTAGTGTTGGTTCTGATCATCCAAACAAGAGCTTTGACTTTCAGGGAAACAGAGTACGGCTGTGCCAAGTGTGTTTGAAAATCCCACCGAAGACGTGCCTGTTCAGAATGAGGAATGATTTGTACCTGTGCTGTAGGCCTGCTTCTCCATGACTCTCTTCTCTAGCACAACCCAGCCGGGGCCACCCAGGCTGCCAGGCAGCGGCACCCACCCCAGCTGCCACCCTTCTCCGTCAAGGCTCACAGGGCCACGGGAACCGGAGCACTTCATCATCACTAACAGGCTGGCAGCTGCCTCCGTACAAAAATACAGTTCCCTGGCACCTTGCACTTCTTCAAAAAGATCACCATAGCAATAGCAACACCTTGGTGCTGAAAGGAAGAAGGAAAAGGCACGGAACGGTCTGAGCAGCACTGCGGAGTTTTAGCCTGTTGACTCAGTTATGTGTGCCATTATTTTGGTGCAGTAACACGGGTTTATTGTATTACGAAATAACTATCTTATGAAATCAATAAAACCCCAACAATGCCAACTGCAACCAGTAAACTGAGGATTTTAGATCAGATTCAGGACAAAAATTAAGCAAATGCTAGGGAGAAGAAGCTTAAAAATATTTTTCTGGAGTGGAAAAAAGATAGCTATGTGTATGATGCATACCTTACTCAAATCTGACTCCATTTGAAATTCCACATTTCAGAAAGTATTTGGTACTGCTATTGGTATTTCTCCAACAGTTGTGATATCAGGTGGTTTTGATAATAAATGAACAATAAATAAAATAGATTCTTTATGAGTGTAGGCTTTTTTTCACATTACAGACAAAAAAAAAAACCACCACGCTAAGCTAGAAAAGTATCAGAAACCTTACAAATTCAATAACTTGATAGTCAGGAATGGCCAGAATCAAGGTGTGTATGTTATCATAATTTGGTCCCTGTGTGCATACGTGATGACAGTCATTAAATTAATAAACATATGGCACTTTTTCTGAAGTCGAGTCCTCATTTAGTGCACATGGAACAGTAGTTATTTACCAGTTACTTTTCCCTACTTCGTCATGTTTACCCCTCTGCATTACTTACTGAAGCTCTGCTTTTCATGTAGAATTATTGTTTGTCACTTCATTGCGTCCTTTGTGCTCATACTACCCTCATTTTCTAACCGTGGTCAATGAACTTTGAAATTCTTACAGCACCTAGAAGTCCAGATGATCATATTCTTATCTTGTGAATAACAAGAGCCACGGAAGGTAAAATCAGCATTTCCCAATGAAATTAATTAATCTCATACCCTGTACGAGAAACCAGTTCTAGAGACTTTGGTGGATATTGAGCATCTTGTAATGCATTTTATGTTCAAAGCCCACACTGGCTTCGGGTACTGCAAGTGCTCAATACCCTTGTAGGATGCATCCCAGATTTGGGAGACAGAAAAAACACAGGAGTGTGTCCCTTCCTTATGCTGAACAGATGCATTGGAACCCATTTCTCCAAAACGTCGCTCAGCTGCCTTGGGCAGTCCCTTCTCATCTTTCTTGTCACCCCTGGCCTATCTTGTCTGTTTGGGTATTTCTGCAATAAATAAATTATATGACACATTGCCGACACAAAGGCTGCTCTCCTGACCTAATTTCAAGTGCTTGCTCCAAACCAGCAGTACACCAGAATGTGGGAAAGCGAGTACGGATTCAGCCCTGTGCTACACCCCGATCACATCACCGAGGGGCACTGTTGTCTTTGGTTAAAGTACCAGCCCTGAAAATGATGGTTTGATGTGAAAGGATCTCTGCACCCAGCCCGGCCGCTAGCCAGGTAAACTTCCCTGCTCCCTCAAGAATGCCCTGCAGGAATATTTCAGAATTAGAGATCAAAAAGTGACCCTGCTGCCTACTGCCTGGGCTTTTTGCTGAGACTACCTTTGTACCGGCTGCGAAATTGTCTTGGAGATTTATCCACTGGGAACTAAGAAAGACCCTGTCATTTCACATTCAGTGACCGCTCAGTGGGATTCAATTGATCTGAACTACGATCGACGCAACAAGTAGCATCTCACTTCCAGCTCCTGATTAATTCATTTCTCAAAAAGACAACAGAGTTTAAATTTAAAAAAATAAATAAATAAAAAAAAAGATTTGTCTGTTTCATTCCAAACTCCTTCCACGAATGCTGCAGACAGCCTAGGGCATCAGATCCTGATCTTGGTTGCTGTGAGTGTGAAGTTAAAAAAACCCACACCAGTAGCTTCAACAGATTTATACTAGATTGGTACCATTTGTGCTGAACTACCTCGAAACGGTTTTAGCCTTGGAACTGGCAGCTTAGTTACATTACTGCGAAGGTCCTGGTCACTGCACCGGAGATAAGATTACCAAAGGTTTTTCCTTTTAATGGCATTTCTGCCAGCTTGTACTTCTGTCATGAATATTCTTTTAAAATAGTCCTCCGAAGGCAATTAAGAAAAACAAAAAAATAAGGAGAACAAAGAGACTGTCATTAGTAATCCAAGTAGGGTTTCGTTTCTGAGAAAGGATTAACAATGAAGACAAAGGGCAGAAAGAGAAGGCAATCGATGTTGTCATTATCAGCAATTTCTTCAAATTAAGTTGGCAAGTCTTGCATTCAGCATGAAATATTCATTGTGGATTGGCATTTGAAAAGATTTGTAAGAATTAAAAATAAGTCTTTAGAGCAAGGTGGCAGAAATATGGTCTGGATTTGGACCTTGGGTAAATTCCATCAGGACTCCACTGCAGCTTTAACCATGCAATATGTCACTTGGTCCTAGGGAGATCTTGTATTTTTTTCACTCTTCTCCTGATCTCTCAGGGAAAAGTTAAGCACATCAAGTTTTTGGCATAACAACCAAAACTGGAGCTTAACACATTGCTTTCTGCTCTGCAGATCTATGTAGAAATTACATAGCAGTTCTAAGCAAAATTAAATGAGTAGCCTGGTTTAGAGTGAAGGAAACACTGAGCTGGGATTTTCCTTCTTTGCAAGAGTGAAGACCTTTACCATGTACCTAATGTGGTAGGGACGGCTGAAGAACCTCAGCTAATTTATATCATAATGGGATTTGCTTGGTGGGGAGTTCACTCCAGTGAGAGGAGTGAAATGCCACTGAACATGTGGAATTTCAGCACAAAAAATAGTTAGTAGCCAATGAACTGTGGTGCAATATTAACACTGGCGGTCTCCTTCAGCTCGTAACACCAAGCAAGTATCATCAAGATGTCAGGCTGTAGCCCATGCCTATCCTTCACATTGTAAGGTGCTGTGAAGGACAGGCCAGTGCTGGGCCAGTGACTTCTGACTCTGCCTGTCCCTGGCTTTGTCAGGGATCGAAACAGCTTGATTTCATCTCGGTGCGGGATGAGAAAACTGCACAAAGTGCCCTCGGATGACAGATTTGTTCAAATGATGTCATCAACCAACCTGATGCCTTTGTCTCTGCCCTTTAATATCTTCCAGCGTAGCTTGGCCAAGGCCACCAAATTCACAAAACCGAAACAAGACCCCGCTATTGTCATTCCTCCCTGCGCGCTTGCTCCTTGTCGCACTTCTCTTAGCACTTTCCACCATTCTTTCACGTCCTGCGTCTCTGTTGCTCCTGCCTCTGCTTTCCCTGCTTTCTCTCCTGCTTTTGTCTGCTGCTCCCTGCTGCGCCTCTCTTACTCCTTTTGTTGTGTCCCTCGGGCTGGTGCGGGCACCACTCCTCCTTCAGCCTCCCCTGCTCCTCCTGCTCCTCCTCGCTGTGCATCCAGCCCCTTCCCCTCATATATCTGCCGCTCCGCCGTGCACAGCTGCTGCTCTTCTCCCCACCTCCACCACTCCCGCTGCTGCTGCTCCAAAAACAGTTTTGACCAGCTCTACTTCCAAACAATGAGGCTTTGACCTCTGTCCCCTGGGAGAAGATTTCACAGCCAAACACGTCTCACTGGCAGGAGCTTTTCCTGATATTCAGCCTGTTTCCTTCTCCCATTGCTCCTACTTAAATCTCTTTATATTGCACTAACAGCTCGCGCCTCGGGCTAGGTGTTTTACCTCTCCTTTTCTGCCTGGTGCAAAGGAGGGCTGGATATGGATAGCGAGGCCAAAATGAAGAGGGACACCCTCCTAATACGCACCACTGCGCATCCAAGCAAGCAAGCTTCTGCCGTACCCAGAAGGAGCAGAACAAACACACTTACCATAATGAAAAATAGGCCACATGCCTTACAGAAATTCACCAAGGGCCAAATCTTGATCAGTTTTTATCCATCCGAAGGAAAGAGACTTGTACAGACAGCTGTGTCAACAGCCTGCGAGCCAGGGGCTGAGTGAATCTGAGCTCCTGGAGCAGGGGCAGTGATCTGAAATAGGTGAATAAGGCCCAAAATGAATAAGTTTGGATGCAGAGGGAGAGGTTTGTACCCAGGAGGAGGAGAGGAGAAAAAGATTAAGCTCATAGAGAGTGCAAAAGCAGGGGAGACTAAGTTTAGGCAGTGCAAAAGAAAGGGAAGAAATAGGACAGACCATATGGAAGGCAGAGAGGCAGGAGAGGGGGGTTCAAGCAGCTGGACATGGGCTGAGGTGCATTATGTGACCTGCAGTGCGATGACAAGGGTTGAGCGGGGCCAAAGGCAAGCACACCACACACACAGAGTCAGGCCAACAAACCATGGAAGTGACTGAAGCCAACTGGGGAAAGACTTGCGTTTTAAGGGCAAAGACTGCCTTTTGACTGAGTATCAGAAAATTGTTCAGAAGAGGGGATTAGGACTGATACTAAAGCTTCATTTCCAATTTACAGCTTCCGAGGCAGCCAGCTGATGTCTGTATCCGTCTCGATGGCCTGTGTGAAAGTCAAGTGGTCATCTTCCCACACAATCATCTAGACTCCTCCTTGCCAGGCTCAGCAGGGATGCCGAGGATGGAGACGGTAGTTCCACCAGACAGAGTGAGCCAACATAATTGCTGAAGAAAGGTGGAGATTTTCTGTTCCTTCCTCTCCTGTCTCTCAGCTGCATCTTCTGCCATTTAGTTGGCTCTGTCACTTGTTTGCACCCTCCCGTCAGCTGAGCCAACGCACTGAATAACCACAGGCATATCCCCTTCTTTTTGGTGATCAATTTTCTGCTGGCTTAGTGATTTGGTTCATAGAAAGGGCCCAGAGAGCACCAGTTTTAAAGCAGGGAGCAAGAATGTACAGATGGGCATGGGATAGTGGAGGTGAAGGGAAGATAGAGCATGATCTCAGCGGCAAGATTTCAACCTAACTCAGTGCACAAAGCACTACACCCTGAGCGAGCATCTTCTTCCTTTTCTTCGAGTTTTAAAATGTGCTAACCAATATGTACTCATTAGCACATTGCAAGGGCTGCTCATTTTCCTAGTCTAGACAGGCCTTTCCAGCAGATAGGAGGATCTGCCTTCAGGCATTTTGTCAGGGCAGTCCTCAAAAGTACCTTTCAGAGGCTCAGAAGACAACTTCAGATGGCAATTTGGAATCTCATTCTTAGTGATTAAAATAGCTTATTTTGGCCAGCCCAAAAGCTAAATTATTAATACCAGCTGAATTAATAGCAGTGAAAACCGCTCATTAGAAATTATAATGGCACTGAACACCATAACAGATCCCCTATAGTGTAAATCAACCTGGCCCTATTTATTTAATGAAGCTACAGCTGCTTACAGCAGCCAATGACCTGCCCTAACATTTTCTTGCTTTTGCATGTACCTAACATAACATTGCAACCTTCTTGCTCAATTTTTCTGCCATTCTTATAATTTTTCCCTTAGAGGGCTTCTTTAGACATAGCAAAGACTGCTTGGTAATTTTTATGTCTAGCCTCCTACTTCCCTTGCTACTCCCCCATGCAGTAATTTGTGTGGGGAAAAGGTAAATCAGAGCCACATGTTCCCTTTATAAGCCTGAGATAAAGGGCAGCAGCAATATTGTTTGCTGTGAATTCGCCGGGATTAGTCAAAATGCTGTTAACTACGGAGCAGATCACGGTATCAGCATGCTTCCTCTGTTTTCCAACTTACTTTGTTGGGGTGACCTAAGTTTCTTCCATCAGTATAAGAGGCAGCTGAGGGTGGTGTAACACACCCCGTGTTCCTGAGCAGAGGCCTCCCTGCCGTGACAAGCTGGCACAATTAGATATGCCATACTCAGCCAACCAAATATGCTGTACCTGGTGGAGCGTAGGCACTGCCTGAAGGTATGAAGAACATGCAAACATTTTAAAATTCTTAGTTACTGCCATAAGGAAAAGAGCTAGTCAAAACCAGATCTCAGTTCATCGACAGAGAAATAGGAGAGGGATTAACACAGAGATTTTATTTTACCCAAGGAAACTGTAATATTCATGTGAATCTGAAAACACAACCTTTTTATTTTGAAATGCCACCATTGTAGTGTGTTTCTAATCTGTTTTATCTCCTGTATTGGAGAGGGAAATGCGTATCACTTGCATCACAGGTTACATCCCACAATGGGAGATACGGTCCAACCAGTTTCTGCAGTTCTAGAACAAAGATTAACATTATTACTCGATCAAAGCAAACCCTCCTTTATTAATATCATGCCCAGGACTGACAGTCCCAAGTCACAGCATTGTGAACCCTGATCTATTCCAATGAAGTCAGGAGCATCGCGGTGGAATTCCACTTAAATGAGTGCAGACTAAAACTTCTGGTCTCATTCCAGCTCTCATATCTGTTCCCAGTTACACTAATTAGCATTTCCCTGAAGACTGACCATTAATCCACCTATTGCCAGCTGAGGAGTGCAGTGCTGACCATTTGAACAGGTATTTTCTTCTTTCCACCATATGTTTTTAGGAACTATTTGTTTCATCCCACATTTTTTTGGTTTTGCATCTCTGTTTGCAGTTACATATGCACAAAAACATGCGCATGTCCTGAGCTCACATCTACACTGGAAATAATTTAAATCCACAGATTGTTTTAGCTCTTCATGTAATGCTCTTGCACTACAGCCGCTGGGCAGTGCTCATTTGTAACACATTCACTTAAAAGTGTTTTCCAGAGCATTTCAAAAAACAGTTACCAATAACTTTTAATGACATGCACTCAGCAGTTCTGGACTACTCAATCGTATCACCAGTAGCCACGTGGCTTCAAAGGCGAGTCTTCTGCCAAACTAAGAGTGGTGGAGGGACTGAGACATTGTTGACTCTGGTACCGGAACACTTCTCCCCAAACCAATGTTGTTGTTCCTCTCAGGCAGAAAGACTCAAGGGGACATTTTCTCCCACTTCGTTCTGGGGTCCGAGACGTGCAGTGCTTTCCTGAAGCTACTAGCACTGGTTCTGAGTGAACGATACCTGGATGACTTTTGCTTCAGAGACAGAAGCAACTCTTACAGTGGGACCTCCTAAGACTTCTCTGGAGCATTTCCATCGCCTGGTCCAAATTTTGCTCAGAGCCATCATGCTTTGCTGTAGGCCTTTGTTTGACGGGAGATACTGCACCTGAGGTAGAGAATCAAGCTCATCAACGGAGCTTTTCCCCTTTAACTAACTGCAGCTAACCATGGCTGCAGTGTAAAACCCCAGCCAGCATTTCCACTGGTAGAAATGAGGATAGGGACACATCCACCACCTTACAACGCGATGGTCTTGGCTGTGAACCGAAGGGGACCAGCACCCGCTGCACGGTGCTGAGCTGATAAGCAGTGACCCAGCATAGCCCAACACAAACGTGAGGTGGCTGCCTTTCCTCCTCCCCGGGCCAAGCAGTCTCAGGTTACTCCATGCTGCTCTAGACAGGAGTGTGTCTCTGCACTGGAAGTTTCACAGCCTTTGATGATTTAATGTGTCTGTACCCTGAGGACAGGACTAGGTATTCCTGCATTTCAGTCACAGCCTCTGATCTTTTTAAAACTCGCTTAGCTCTTCTTTACTCATTTCCTTTCTACCTTGCTGGCTTAGACCAGGGTTTGGTCAGCTGAGATGGCTCTGGGAAGCTTTCCCACTGTGGAGGTAGCTACTCCATTACCTCTGTTACTCTACATTTGTTTAATTAATTGCTCATTTTGTTCCTGAGCTGTTGTGCTGGCCCAGTGCACTCACGGTATGCATGAGTGCCTAAAAGGTGACGAGGCTCCTAGGGATGACTCTGTCCCTTTCATTTATTTATAGAAGTTGAGCACATGATCCCTTATTAATTGCAGGCAGCATTTGCTCAGCCTGACTGGAGATAAAGTGGCACAGGCTCCAGCCCCTCTCAGCTGGCGCTGCTGGCAAGCAAGGCAGTAAAGGCCCCGGTGCAGAGAGCAGGACTGATCAGCCTAGATCAGGAAAGCAATTAAACTTTATGTGGCATTTGAACTGTGGACCTAGAGGTGCACAGAATAGCCTTTGGCCACTCCAAGGGCTTTTTTTTTAAGTGCTGGGACTACTTAACAGAGGTAATTTTAAGAGCATAAATCAAGGTTCCTGTTATTCCTCAGGAGGCCGACATTTATCACAGCAGACCTTAAAATGAATTGGAAGCATAGAAATTATGAGAATTTACCTAGCAAATGACTTATTGTCAACAGGCCACATAGCAGAAGCTTCAGCAACGGCAGCTGAGACAAGCAGCCTCACCACTACACAGGCTTAGATTCAAGCACTGAACTGTGGCAACATTTGACAAATGTTTCTTCTGCTGGGCCTGATGGCTTAAACAGTCCAAACCACTTGCTCTTACCCATGAGCTGCTCGTTTAGATGTGCCTTGGAGTAAACCACTTGGCCAGTCTGGGTCAACATCCAACCCCACTAACAGTTACACTGGCAAACCGCGGAGGGGGGGCGGCTCAGGGTGGGAAAGGGAGAGGGTGTGAGTCCTGCTTGAGCCAGCACCACTGCTACAAGCCATCCCTGTCAGACAAGTTCCTGGCAGTCTGAAGCCCTGGGATCTTTGCTCCTTTTCAGCCCACAGACAGCTTCGAAGCTTGCTTGAGTGTTGAGCTGGTCATTTCTGTGCGCCTCATTCACCTTCCCATTCTCTGATGTATAGGCAGGGAGGGGGTACAGTGGGGTATCATGGCATGGGGATGTGCTGAACCCAAGCAAAACATAGTCAGAAGAAGTTTTACCTACGTGTGCTTGGAGGGAAGTGTATGAGAGGAGGTGACAAGCAGGTGTCTTCCATGGAAGATCTGTGGGTTGAGAGAGTCCACTGCAGCATAAAACCTTCCTTGCCATGCTACCTCAGGTCCAGTGCAGAGAATTTATTGTCCTGGATGCAGGCCCAAGGACTGCAGCTCTGGCTCTGCTGCTATCTGAGCAGCCTGGGACCAACATTTTACCTGTAGTTCACTTTTCACCATCTGTTAAACATCAGCATTTGTGCTGAATGTCGAACATGCCGAGCTCTGTATCAACTGGGTTATAATTAATGAGCGGTTATGATGTGGCTGTTGGATGGATTCCACAGAAAGTGGAGCTTCTTTTCTCCACAACAGCTCTGCTCCCCCTCTTCACCCTCTGCACCTTCCCCGCGGGTGTGCATAGACGACGCGCACAGTACTGATCTGGATTTCCTTGTTTGTAAGCACTGCTTTTTTCCAGTACAAAAAGGAGATGCCAAAGAAGGTTGTTGACTTTGTGTAATTTCTCTGAGGTGCTCAGATACCAAGCTGCTGAGCACACTCTTGATAGATGAGATTAGATAAAGAAGGACTGAGATCAAATAGCAGTTTTCTGTTACTACCTTCCAGACAGTTGAGATGGAGCTCAGATACTAATGTGATGGGCATCCTAGAAACACCTAAGAAAGATAGGTCACTGAGAAGCAACTAAATAAACCATTCTCTCTCCCTACAACTGTAGCTATACAGTCGCTTCCCCCCATCCCATTAAACTCTTCTCTATTCCCAAGGGGCGGCAGTCTAGGTCTCTAGAGGTATATTATGTTCTGGCTCTTTTTGCATCCCCACAGTGGCTCTTGGAAAACCAGGTTTAAGAGGAGTATGTCGCAAAATGTAAATGTGTACATAAAAAACTTTAAAAAATCATTAGCAAAACCTCTACTCCTTTTAAAAATCAGTAAGAATGATGATTCCAATTCCCATGATGTTTTCTTAGAGAGCTAGGAAGTTTGCAAAGTATACTTTTAGTAACAGATTGAACTTGACAATGGTTTGTGAACTAATCCCATGCCTTGGAAAGGCTTTGATATGTATTTTGTCTCAGTGAATGGATTCCACAGAACACGAATTGTCAGTAGCCTGTTAGCATTAAAGAAGTTTGGAAGAGTGCTGCTCTATTGGGATTTGAATCGTTATCTCAGTGGTAATACTTGCCATCTAATTTTGATCAACAGCTAGAAAAGCATAACTAGCTTCCAGGAAGACTTTCACAGAAGCCGTCATGGGAATTATGTTTTGCTGAAATGCTTGGAAGCATTTTTGGGAGAGATGTGGGGAAAAGAGGAAGAACCAAATCTTCCCATATAAAGACATAGTATTAGAGAAAAATTCCAAGAAATTTCATACAGAGACATCCCAGGTCATCCTTCTCTTCTGTCCTGTTCCCCTTGTATTCTAACAGACTATTTGCACTCCATCTGGTAAAACATGTAGAGGATTTGGGACCATGGGGTCCATGTAAATACAGTTCCCATGGCCTTCCTGGGACTACTTTCCTCCTTGTCTTCTACCCCTGCTGGTTCAGAGACTCTTCCCATGATGAGAAAAGTGAAAATAGTTTTGTGCTTTGGTTTTGAGATCAGTACATGGTGTCTGAAATTTAGCAACCGGTCTTGTGCACTGGGCATGAGACAAACTGCCCCGTGTTCAGCTCAGACTCTGGGCTATCGAGCATGCCTGGAGGAGGACAGCATTTGCAGAAGAGGGTGCTTACGAAGACTTCCACCATTTTCTTGAACAAGAAGGACACCATGTGCAGCACAAACCTCTCTTGGAGTTCTTTCTTGAGACGAGTCTCTCTGTCTTGGAGATGAGCACAGTATAGAGGCAACTCTATATATAGAGGGCGAAGAAACATCCCCCTACACTGAGCCAGCACAGTAGCAACATCATTACTTGAAGAAATTGTCAACCCGTGTAGCTGTACGTCTCTAGACTGCGACACCGGCGAGGCTGCATTGCTTTCTGTACCATTTAGAGCTGCAGTGCCGAAGAATGAAAGCACTTCTAGTACCATGTCAGCCAACTCTGCTCAGGGGTGTTCAACGCTGAAGTGAGTAAGAGGAGATTTCTAGAATCTCTTGTGTCCTGTGGCATCGCTCTTTCAGAAATCCTAGCATCATTCCCTCAGGAGGAAACTTCTGGCTGCCTTTGGCATCACTGAATGATCTCTTTGCGAGCTTGTGTTTAGGCACTGGACCGGTGCCCAGTTTTCAAATCCCACATACTCTGTGCTATGAAGGGTGCCCCTTCTGACCCTGGCATCTCTGTTCCACTTCAGGCTGAGACTACAGCGGTTTGGGCCAGCAACTTCTCCATTACCTCTCCGGTAGGAGTCAGTTCTTCCGATGAGACGAGGTCTCCAGAAGTCCCCGGCGCAGCGGTGTGCATTCCAGATTCCACTTCAATTATTCACACGAGGCTGCAGCACGTTACCTGCCACTCAGACAGCCTCTCTCTCTCTCACTTTCTTTAAATAAGAGATACTCTCCTCTAAACACAGAGAAAGGTCTCGCGAGCTGACGTGTATTTACTCCAAGTGGGGTTTTACTCCAAGTGGGGATCCTACCTTTTGGAAAGGAAAGTCTGTAAGGTATCAGCAACAACCCCGATGACGGTTTTGGTGAAACACGTTAGGAGACACGTGCACCATTTGAATTGATTTGGCAATTAAACAAAAGGTCTCTGTCCCTCAGGTCTTTGGGGAGCTTGGGGCCCACACCTGAGCTTTAAGTCACTCACGTTCTGTAGGCTTAAAATATGGTGTTTTCTGGTTTAAAAACACAAGAACCCTGTACCTATAAAGCTGCTTTTTGTGCTGAAGGACCCGCTGTATTTGACCCTGAAAATCCAAACCGAACTGTTCGAAGCCTGGTGTTAGGGATGCTGTTGGTTGCTTGTGACCTGTCAGAAGCGCTTTGCGCTTGTGCTCACACACCTCCGAGAAGATCAACGACTGGCATCACCCGGCTGGAACCCAGCAAGCAGCAGCCAGCTCTGCGCAGCACAGCTGGCAGGCCACATCTGGGGGTTCTAAACGTACAAATGGTCAGACAGAGTGTCTTTCTGGGCAACTAAGAATTATGTGATAGACTAATGAGAGATGACATTTAGGAAGGGATTTTCCATTGTAGTCCCTGAAAGTCTCAGATTTCACCTATAAAAGGGGTGCTCTGACTGGCAGCCCAAGGGCCACGCTTTGCCCACAGAAAATTCCTTTGCTTTGCTGGAAATGGGGAACAGCTGCTAGGGCTGCACATGAGGCCCTGCAGCTGAATGACCCCTGTGGCGTCTGTACATAATCAATTATTAAGAGTGAGGACCTGCCACTGTTGCATCCACATGACCTGCAAGACAGGTTGTGGGGAGAGGGTTGCAGAGGGATTTAGCCAGAGTCACCTGGAAAGGTTGCATTGTCCTAGCACATAGTGCTCACAGCTAGCATGTGTGGGGGAGCGTGCAGTTTGTTTTACACTAGACTGCTGGGTCAGACAGGGTCAGCAAGACAGTAGATCATACAGCTTTTAACTGTGTTCCAATCCTACAGAGCTTTGTAGGATAAAAAAAGGTGGACTGGCATCAGCTATACCAGGGCTAATAGCATTGGCTGGCTTTTTTCTGTGAAGCAAGGTATTGTTTGTACTGCCTAAGAGCAGGAACTGTACTTCAGCTGAAGAAAGACGCATTTTTTTGTATACCAAGCCCAAGACACAGTAAGGCTTGGTTTTGCCAAACATCCAGACAGCTGCTTTAAAGGTGCTTGCTTTTGGGTTTTTGAGCCCCAATTAGTTGACCAATGCCCTGGAGCAGCTGGTATTGGGAATGAGATTTACATCAGCCAGGGTGCTGAGCAGGGTAATACTGAAGGCAACCAGGAAGGTTGTGGAATGTATGGAGCCTCACCCTTCCCTGGGACCTGTGGCCTTGAGTTAGGTAGTTGCATACAGTGGGGATTCGTGGCCCACGAATGATTTCCTAGAAGGAGTCATCCCTTTGGACACAAGTAACTGGCTCATCAGGCATGTGTTTGACATTTTAACCAACCTAACTATTAGAGCAAGGCACAAAACACAGCAGCTGTAACCACTTTCACTCAAAAGCAAGGCTGGAAGAGGAGACAGCCGCATGCCTTGTGTCATGGCTGGTGGTTAGCTCCCACACCAAGGAAATGTCAAGAAGCAGGGCAGTGTCCTTGAATCCTGGTCCTGCACATCTGCTTCACAGCTCCCGCAAAGTCTGTATGCAAACCACGGTATAGCAGGAGCCTGGCAGTGATGCAATGTGAAAGCCTTGTAGTCAGTCAGGATGTGCAAAGTCTGTGCTCAAATCCCTTCCAGGCCACCTGTAAGTAGGTCACGTTTTGAACAAAGGCACATATAAGAAAAATGGAATTCTTAGAGCAACTTCTCCTAAAATTCCAGCCCTTTAGAATCTGTGTGTCCAGTCAGCCTTGTTTGGGTTTATACATAAGAAGTACAGAGTCATTTGTAGCACTACGGATTCCTGTACTGCACACCTATCTGATTACATAACCTCACTGCCTCCTCACACCTCCTTCCTGGCCATCTCCTGGTGTGGTTGTTGAATCACAGCACCAGCTTGTTTCCACTGTGGTTGGGTGAGGGGTGCAGTCTTAGCAGCACCCAATACCTGGCAATCATGAACCAAACCACAAGAAGGCAAGAATTTGCTGTAAAAACACATACTTTTAAGAAGTAATGTGTGTAGGATTCATTCTACCTGACTTCTCACATTTCAGTATTGAGACTCTTGCTGTCAAGCTTTTCTCCTCCATCACCATGGTTAGAAACAGTATTTTGGTCCATGAGCTGGGCGTGCCAGAAACCACTAGACATCTTGAGGCTCATAATTAATTGTTTGAGTTGACAATGTCGTTCAGCTGTTTATAAGACTATCTGGCTTTTAAACCCAGTGCACAGAAAAATCTGAAGTGGGTCAAAAATGTTGTCAGACTGGAATGGTAGCTGACTTTGCAAAGGTGTAAATGGCAGTGAAGGATGAGCGGTGCCAGCTGCCTGCACAGTCCCTCATCTGCCACAGAGTTCCCATGTGGCCTTAGTCACTTGGCTTCCCTGGGCCTCAGTTTCTTGCCATTGTAAAAGGTGGGGAACTTCCTCACTGCAGAGGTGCTGGGGAAATTGGTATGTTACAAGGGAGTGGGATGGGGCAGCAGGGTTTCTAAGATTTGTTCTACAAGGTCAAAGTAATAGAGAGTTAGGGTTAGCCTTGATTCAGAAATGTAAATTTTTTATTATGTTTAAATTGTTCCAGGAAACTAAGATATTAAGTAAAATATTTCCCCTCCCCTCCCTGTCCCCCCCCCCCAAAAAAAACCCTACAACTTGATTCTGCTACAACAACTTCTAAAAAAAACCCTCAGTTGTCTTTCTTCTTCAGCTGTTATGAAATATACGTGGTTTTTCTCATTTTATTCTGCAATTAAAGTTGTATGAGGATCTTCATGTAGGGATAAAACAAAGCTGCTTGGTTATCATTAATTGGTGGGCCTACAGTTTAGTTCTCAGCCATCTCTACCAGGGACAGCAATAAAAAAGGTGAAAAAGGTATCGCTGAGTAGGATACAAAGAGGAGTTCGGTTTCAGAATTTACCAAATTGAATGAACTAGTGAGAAGGTCCCTTCAGGTCTTTGCACTTCAAGTGAAGTAACTCGGCACGCCTGCAGTGCCGCCTTAGTTCAGGTGAGATGTTTCAGTGATGCCTGCAAACAGTCTGCCTGGTCTCCCTGCAGAAAAGAGCGACCAGGCTCCGCCAGCGAGACTCTGCCTTGCAAACCTGACCCCAAGTGGGTCTCTCTGAATCTGGCCGGAGACCCCGGGCCTCATACAGCGACTCTGGGTTTGTGTACCTCAGAGCTCCCTGCAGCCTCTTTGGCTATTCCCCACGGGTCTGTAAGGAAGCTGGGTTATGAACACAATAAAGAGGTACCCAAAGGGGAACTAGACCCTGTTTTGTAATCAACTCCCCAAAGCTTTTGTGGGTTAGCAACATGGTTCCACTTTTGACTCATCTCTAGAAATGAGCTTCCTTTCTTTCTGCCAAAAAAGGTGACCTGCCAGCCAGTCTGACGCAAGGTAATTTGTCCTGTTTATCTGATGACTTTGATAAGGTGTAGAGATTACTGCTCTTCCTTGGTACTGAAGTACCGGTTTGTTTATATGCTGTAATCCTGAGTGGCTTTTTTTACCATGAGAGCTTCAACGTGACAATGATTTGGAGAAAAAAAACTTGGTTGTAAAACTAAAAAAGCACTTTGAATATGCTCTTGGTGTCTTTTCTTCCAGCTTGTGCATTATCCCTAGTCCTGGCCCCTCTCAGCAGTCACGAGATAAGCTTTGAAGAAACAAGGCCGTTGACTGACGGCTCATTAGAAGTTGCAAGAGCAGCAAAAGGGAGCCTGCGGCAGCCCTGCCTGCCTGGCCGGGAGGCTGCTGGTCAGCGCTGGCCTGAGAGGAACAAAGACCGCAGGAGACACTGGAGGAAAACAACATGAAATTTTCATGGTGCGCGAGAAAGGCCAGGTGTAATGGATCAGGGCCAAAGCCTCCCCTGCCCCCCCTGCCCCGCTGCCTAGACTTACTTTCTATATATAGGCACAAACGGAGAGTATAGGTTGTGCCACGCGGCACGTACACGCGCGCACGAGTTCAGGGAACCCTGACTTCTCCGTGTCAGACTGAATTTATCTGTCGATCCATTTATAAATGAAAGGCTCCAAGTACGTACAGTGTTAATATCCGTACAGATTAGATGTCACGGCTCCAGCCTTAGATAAGGTCACACACTGAGCCAAACTCACCCCTGCGGCGTAAGCCAGGCAAGGTTTACTAGGAATGAATTTGGCTTAATGTGCCTGCCTGTAGTTATGTTTGTTTTTACAAATCCTCTTTATCCCTCGTGTAAGCATATTCCTTATAGTTAGAATACTTCTACCAGGCACATGCCAATCCACCTTCAACCCATGGACCGGGATGTCTGTTTCTTTAGCTTCCCTCGGGGGTCTTTCAAGCCCCCTGATTCATGCTGGTGGGCACTTACTCAACAGACATCAAAACCCCTTCTCACCGTGCAGGGCTGGTGACCGCCCTCCCTCAGTCGTGTTAGTGTTAATCGGTAGAGAGGCGTTCATAACAAATTCATGCAAGGAAAATCAGCCTTTGCCCTCATTATACAATGTCCTCTGACGACAGCTACTAGTGGGTTTTAGTTGAAATTTTCCAATGTCCTCTTTTTTTTTCCCCTCAAATTCCCGCTTTTCCATGCTGAGAAGTATTCTATTTAACACGTAGGTAGGTGTGCTTGGTGTCAAGGTCATATGATTTTTATTCCTGTAGGTCACCTAGTCAGACTTCTTCCCTAAGCACTCAGAAAAACAACAGTTACCTGTCTTATCTAGTAGTTATCTAACTTATAGTGGTTACCTAACTTCTAGTTATCTTCTCGTTATCTACTTTTCATGAACAGTCAAATATAAGGGCTTCAAATTTATCTTTTGTAAGCTTTCATACTAGTAGAAATTTACTATGCAAGTGGATCAGCATGGCTGGATTATGTTTGTTTTGGCATTTTAATACATTAAATACATGCAGAACCTTTCATAGGATACTCCTAGATCTGGGGCACCCTGAAGAAAACACTAGACTTAAGAGAGAATTACAAAAAAGAAGATAGAGGCGGGCTGCAACAGCTGCTGTTAGACTTCTGAAGCTCACCTCACCTCC
>NW_010248196.1:0-9049 GCF_000690775.1 Eurypyga helias | reverse complement strand
TGAAATTTAGGCAATGCTTCTATTTGCATAAAGACTTTACAGGTTGGGGAGAGACAGTATTTTGCGAAATGGATAAACTGAGGCCACAGGCATTATTATGGCATGGAATTTATTGGTAAAACCTAAGCCCGTGACCTCCGTTCTTCAGTCAGCATAGCTGAACATTAAATTCCCCTTAAGCCAGTGGGCATAAAACTGGGGTAAACATGCATATAACCTAGATCTTGATTTCAAAGTAAGAAAAGTTAACTTTCCTATAATACATAATAAACTTTTTAATTTAACATGCTTTCTCTTCACATCTCAAAGAGTAATAAAGGTCTTGCTTAAAATTGTATCTTCATTTTAGCAACAGAAACTCTGAGTCCCAAGCCAGGCAAGGTGATTTGCTAAGATCTCCTATAGATTCATTTTGGGCCATCTTTCACTCCTTTGTCCTACCTTCTGCTCATGCCAGACCTAATTTTACTTTCACTTAACCACTGAATTTACTTGTAATACTTCAGAAAAACTTCCAAAGTGCTATCTGCTGTAAACCACGATAAATTAATATGGATTGGAGCTTGCATACAGAAATCTGCTGCTTTCAGTAGAAGTTTGGGGATGGGGATTGGAAGCTCTGAGAGAATCGCCTAACACACACCTATAGCAGAAAGCCTGTGTGTGCATCTGGAGGCAAATACCCTTTTAAAAATTGCTATCGCAGCACAGCGATATACAAAAAGGCACAAGATGTAACCTTTCTCCTATATTGTAATCCACCCCTTTCCTAAGTGGCTGCAGTGAATTGAAAGGAAATATTGCAGCAAGCTGCTCATTCTTCTGGCATGGTGCTGTGTGGGCTTCCTCAAGCCCCACGCCACACAAAGGCGAGCATCGCTCTGCAGGGACCCGGCGGTCCCGAGGGGCCCCACACGGGACCTGCCATATCCCTCCATTGTGATTTCCCTTCGAAAATAGTCTAGTGCTTTACAAAAAGCCCAAAACACAATAGTGTGACTCAGCAGTTTGCATCTGCAGGCTACCAAGCCTGCTCTGTAAAGATGCCCTTGCCTGCAGCCGAAAGAGAAGAGATTCCAGTGCTTCTGAACCTTCCTTCCCAGCCAGCCCTCAGTAAAGGAGTCCGGCAATGTCAGTGTTCCTGGATGTCCTTCTGCAGACGTTATCTGCTAGTGTGAGATGCTGGAATAGTAATAGGTGGGGAAGGAAAACACACCTAGAAATAACCTAATTGTCAAACCCGCCTTGTGATTTTCAGAGGCCACAGAGCAACTCAGACTGGATACCAAAAATCATAAGGCGGGCAGAGGAGGCAGCTATTTCAGCTTCCCTGTCAATAAAGTGGGTCGGACACTGCCTTGCCGGCCTCTCTCTGTTACAACAATACTATTTGTGAAGTGCTTTGACAACAGGGAGCACCAACTACAGCTAGTAACTACAGCTAGCAACGCTGCGCAGGGGCGCTGGGGGCTGGAGTCACCCATCCTCTTCCTTGGCAGGAGAGTAAGAGAACAGCAGCTGGAGAATGAGACTGGGTGGCAGAAAGCAAAGGGACTGGCAGAGCAGCAAAGGAGACCAGAGGAAGAAAAGACAACAGAGGAGATAGCATTAGCAAACAGAAGCAGAGGTGTGAGAAAGAAAAAGTAGCAAAACACTGTGATAAAAGGGAAGGAAAGGGGAAAAAGAATATGAAAGTTGATTTAACCAAGAAATAGTCATTCTGGTTAGTGCCTCGGGAAGGGAAGCGATGAGTCAGGTCAGGCATGAGGCTGTGGAGCACCAGTGGGGAAAGCAGGGTCTTCCCCCCAAGGGAGAACAAACCAACCCTGTCATACTCGCAGAGAGGGAGGGTGCTGCCTGTCCGTCGCCTTACAGCCCCCCTGTGCCCCTCGCGTCACAGCCACCGAGCGGTGGCACCCACAGCTCTCCGTTGGCTGCCTGCCTCTGCCCGCCCTGGCTTCTCCCCAATTCTCCACCCTCTCCTCCTGCCATTCCTCTGAACCCAGCTTGTAGCCTGCTGTCTAGGGGAAACCCTTGCGAAAGCTTTAATTGCCCCAAGTTCCTGGGTACCCGGTCGGCTTTTAACCTTCCCGTTCAGTTTTCCCTGCTTTGTTTTCCCCCAGTCAGAAGTCCTGGGCAAGATATAAAAATCTGTGCCAGCGCTCAGGTGTTGCTTCTGTACCCAGGGTACACACGGGCATTTGAAAAGATGGCCACCTGGGGTTCGATACCTCCCAGTAAAGTGGCTCTTAGAAAGGAAGTGTGCTATTTATTCTACTGCAACCTGCTTTTTCCACAGTATTTTTTGAAGCCTTTACGTTTATGTCTCCCCTCAAAGAGGACATCACACTTGTGCTTTCTTGGGGTTGGTTTCTTTTTTTTGTTCCAAACTGCTCTGTTTTCAATCAGAAACCCCAGCTTTTCCTTTTCCTTTCACAAAAACAGATAATTTTAAAAATTGGATGCAAATAATGAAAATTGGTCCAGAGAGTTCCATGTTCTGAGTTTTCCACGCGTCAACCTGTTCTTCCTCTGCACACCCTCAGCACCGGGCAAGAAGGGAGGACGGGCAACCTCCCTTTAACAGGACAGACAAAACCACTACTTGCCGCCTGCGGGCAGCTTTTGAAGGAGGTCAGATATGTTTCCCACCATGGTATTGTCCATACCGTACGCCTGTAGAACCTGAAGCACAAGCCAAGGGAGTGGGTCCCGCTCATGTCTTTGGCAGTTCTGGGATGCAGGCATCACTTCCTGGTTTCCCTGCCCTCTGCAGCACTTCCTGTCTTGTCAGTCCTGGCTGTGGGTGACCTGGATTTTTGTGAGGGGACCGTAGGAATGAGACAAAGATCGTACGAAAGAAACAGTACAAACACCTCCCCAGATTTAAGAAGAGACTGTACTGTAGTTTTGTAAGAGGATCTCATCTATCTCTTTAATAAGTAAAGAATTTGGGTGACACAGGACCTTCTTGTCTCCAGTGGAAGACATTTTTTCCCCGGGGAACCTGAAGCTCAGTTATTAAAAATGAAAATCTGTCTCAGCCTTTCAACTCAGTTCTTGGAAGCATCAGCTGTTAAAAAGGGGAGAGTTAAAAAGGAGCCAAACTGAGGGACTCTTCCCAGACAAAGCTTCCCTGCGATCTCGGTACCAGGACGGCAGCATCCGGCGACACGGAGGGGAAGAGGTGAGCAAAGATGCTTGTTACATGTCACACAGAAAACGATGTGTTTCTTCTTAGGAGCTGCCTACGTGGGGTGCTGAGCTGCACATTCACAATTCAAACCCAGAGAAAACCCTCTTCCCAAAACTGCCTGGTGCAGCTGCCCAGGCTGGTGTGGGAAATGGATGCTGATGAGCTTTAGAGGTACTGACATGAACTGTTGAAAATCATTAGCTGCAAACATTCCCTCAGAAAATTGTTAGATGTCCTCTTTTGCCAAATTATTTTCAGACTTGTTTTCCACGTTTTGACATTTTTCAGAAAGTTGTTTTTTTCCTACCCAAACAGTGAAGTCTATCTATCCTAGTTTTACCAGAATTTGGAGATGATTTGTCACTGGATTCACCGGGAGAAGAATAAGGCCCTCAGTTTTATGTTAGTCCTCATAAGTATACATAAAAAAATACTACATTTACAATCAATACAGTGAAAACAAAAAGAATCAAGGAGCAAAATGAAATTTTTCTACAAATATTGGAAATTTTGCCTTTAGAGCAATCTTTAACTTGTGTTTTATAAAAAAACCTGTAACACAAGGAGAGTTTACTAATATCATTAGCTGAAGATAATAAAGACAAACATGAAAAAGTACTTTAAGAATGCTCTAGGGGCAGCGAAACAGAGGGCATAAATGTACGTATGAAAATGGAGGGCCTGAGTTTACAGACGGTGTCACCAGCCAGAGACTCTGTATTCTGAGCTGATTGAATATTCAACATCCTGTAAGCCCTTTATGAAACTGTTAGGAAAACCTACAATTGGAGCAACAAAATTAAGTTCTTTTTGTATTCTTCTACTCTATATTTTTAATATTTCTCTTTCTTTTTAAATATCTTGTAATAAATTGATAGAACTGTGAAGCACTCGGCAGCTTTTAGCACTAGATGTTCCTTTCGAACTATTGGCAAAATTAGGCAATTCTGGTTTTATTCCTACTTTTCCTTTCTAGATTCAGTTTAAACTTTATTGCACCTAGGACATGCTCTACTGTGCTGAACACCCTCAACGGTCCCGTATTGAAACAGATAACATAAACACTCAGCACTAGAGGTGAAGTTTCTTAATTGATCTCCACATTCAGGACAGTTGAGCTCTATTTTTCCACTCTTTTCCATCCAAATTTGAATGTTTTTGAGGTCAAACCTCAAGAAGCAAAGCTGAGCATTTACCAAAATAGATGCAATACTCTCTGCTGGTTCCAGCCAAAGGTCCACTTAGCTCAACGTGCAGCCTTTGGCAGCTCTTTGTCAAAATGCGTGACACACGAATGCAATACGTCTCTTCCATAAGACAGGAATGGTAACACATCAGTGTTCTCCTGGGACCACATGCAATGTACTTTGTTGGGACCTGATTCTGCAAGGACCTCCCTATTTTATGTCCTGTGAGTAGCACTGAGAATAATGAAAAATCAGGGCATTTAGAATCCATGTATGTGCCCCAAGATAGAGTTGATTATTGTCGCTAGTTTAGAAAACAATGGAAGAACAGACTGGGGAGTTTTTTAAAAAACGTAATAAAAATGTATCCCTTCGATATTTTGAACCTGTTATTTCAAAAGAATTTTCCACCCAAGCTGATTTGCACTGGCACGGGTTGCCCAGGGAAGTTGTGGGGTCTCCATGTGGCAATACTCAAAAGCCATCTGGACATGGTCCTGAGCAAGCAGTTGGAGCAGGGTGTTGGACCAGGTGACCTCCGGAGGTCCCTTCCAGCCTCAGCGTTCGTGTGATTGTGTGATAACAGAGTTCCAGACTCAAACAGTCTCATACAGGCAGGGAGCCCTTGCAGGAAGCAGAGTGTGTGGTGTCAAGCCCAAAGGTTACATATTAGCCAGCTGTGACATTTAACAGCACCATAACTTTTGCATGCAGTGATGCAGAGCAAAGACCTAATCCTGCCCAGCGCTGAGCATATCTGGTGACTCCTGAGTATGTGCCATGTCCATTACTAATCACGCTCAAGGAAGTTCTTGGTATTTTAGAGTCGGGTCTTACCCCTCTGAAGTCAGTTTTCCTTTGCCTTTGGCAAGGAGCGGATCGAGCCTTTACAGAATGAGACTGCAACTCTGAAAACATTATATACAGATTTTACATTAATATCTAGCATAGTCCCCTTACAAAATCCCAGTAGCAGCGTCAAAGAGGGAGTTTATGCTGCAGGAGTTGGTCCAGAATACAAGAGGGACACAGAGGACGAAGGAAAAAGTGAACCTTTAAGACTGACGTGGGAAAAACTGAAAGAGAGAAGATAGGATTACAGAATCATGAGGAAAAGATGGACAATGGGAGAAACCCAGAGATAAGGGAAAAAAAAAAAAAAGTGAATTTAACATTTAAAAAAAACCTCATGTGAGCAAATTCATGTTTTGGTCGTCTTCTTTAGCAGAAGAGAAATCTTCATGGGAACTTCCCCCCTAATCATCAGCATGCTGTACAAAGGGAGGGAGGAAGGGAGGAAGGGAGAAAGAGAGAGAAAGAGAGAGAGAGAGAGAGAGAGAGAGAGAGAGAGAGAGAGAGAGAGAGAGAGAGAGAGAGAGAGAGAGAGAGAGAGAGAGAGAGAGAGAGAGAGAGAGAGAGAGAGAGAGAGAGAGAGAGAGAGAGAGAGAGAGAGAGAGAGAGAGAGAGAGAGAGAGAGAGAGAGAGAGAGAGAGAGAAAGAGAAAGAGAAAGAGAGTAAGAGAAAGAGAAAATGAATGCATTTCGGTACAACCCCAGCATACAAACACGAGATGAACGAATTTGCAGGGCTGACAGAAGAAACGTTGACTGGAAAATGCAAACCCCTGTCCTCAGCGCTCGCAGCAGGAGTCAGGCACAGCACCCCGAGAGAGGGTGAAGCATTTTCCCAAGGCAGTGCCATTATCGGGGGAGAAAAGGCTGTTTCAGTTTTGGTTTCAGAAAAGCGGAAAGGAGCAACCCCAACAAGCCTCCTTCAGATTTGCTCCCTTCAAAAGAAAACCCCAACAGCAATATCCTCTCAGTATTATTCATAGTCAGAAAGTGATCCTGCTCCCAAAGTCACCTTTTACAACGCACAACACTTTCTCCTACTGGCACTAGGTGCTGAACCCAGTGGGTGAGCCCTTCCATCAGGACGGAGGCCAGCCTTCTCCTCAAGCTTTGCTCAAATGAGAAATGTGCAAGAACGGTCAAAACTTGAAATTCAAGCTGGGCTTTTTCTGCCTCACACAACAGCAGTAAAATATGGCAGAACAGAGTCAGTAGATCTGCTGATATGCGTCAGGGCAGAAGACAGTGTTTTCCACTCCTCAGCACTCAGATTGAGCCCCCTGGAAACCATCAAATTGACCAAATGTCCTTTAGATAACAAAATAAACAGCATCAACCCCAAGCGTTTTTCTTGTCCATCCTTTGCTTTACGATCCATAAGGCTACCCTTAATTTCCCTATTCCAACCATGAGAGCTAGAAAAATAGAAAAATAGAAATGAAAACTGAGCTCATGAGACAGGACTACCCCCACCAAAGTCAAGTTGGCCATGTGAGGGTTTCGGAGCCCACCCAGGCAGAGTAGCTCGCAAGACTCGTGCCTAAGATCACAACGTACTCTGCAATTACAGCACAATGCTGACAATAGCATTTTGTCAGTAAAATAAGAAGAAATAGTTCTGAAGACACGTAGGGGATATGCGGGGGGGCTGACTGAATAAAAGAAGCAATTTTTTTCACTGGTCTTCTGAGGAGTAGAGCAAGCTGACAGAAGGGTTATAGGATGGCACAGTATTTCCCTCCACAGTTGTCACCGGGACACCACTGCACGTGATTTAAGATTAATCTCTTGAATCAAAATGCCACCGTGTACACTAATGAGCAAAAACTCTCTGGCAGAGCATCCGTCCCTGGGGCTCCCGCTCCCAGGTAAGAAGCTTGTCTCCATGCTATTGTAGAAACTCTCTCAGCAGAGCGCGGTGAGGTTGGTGGTATAACTTGCCCCCGGTTCACAATTTTCCATTTCAGACTCACTGTCTCTGTCTTGGTTTCGGTCTATTTACTCGGAGCCATTTCTTAACAATGTCTAATTTCCTCAAGGAATCCCTCTGAGTCCCCTCTCTTAGAAATGCTGCCATATCTTTTTTTTAATCACTGAAAGGCACAAATATCCTTCCTGAGCTCCCTTACCATCCAGCCTGATTATACACATAGATTTCAGTTTCCATACATTTTCTACACAGTAGGAGTTCCTAAAACGCAGCCTCTGGGGATATAAAGTGTGGCCCCAACTGCAGCTCAATGAGATGAAAACAAAGCCGATCAGGTACTGTTTTTACTGTTAATGAGCCTAACCAGCAGGCAGTTATTACTCAGTCTGGAAGACATAAGTGGTTGGAATCATAGTGCATTCATTTTTTATTTATAGTGATCCACGTTCAAATTAGAAGTAGCCCTCCAGCAGCTGGCACTGTGCCAGGGACTTGACCATCAGCGTGATAAAATTTGAACATCTTGAAGATACAGAGTGCCTTCTGCTGCCCTTTTTTTTCTTTTAATAGTGTTCTGCTCCCCTCCTAACTCACAACACCCTTGACTATCAAAGGTGGACAATGAGGCTTAATTAATTTAGGACCCTGGCCCTTACTGAAAATGAAAGAAATGAGTCCTTTCTCTTTCTCACTTGGTGGTGAGGTGGAAGTCAGGCATGCCCTGATCTTCTCATAACACAGCAAAGGCTCAACCCTTCTGGCAAATAAAAAAGTAGAAATGAACACTTGGACAAGCACCATAAAGAAGTGTGTTCTTGGAGAGGATGCATGTTATTAGCTTGTTGATCTATTAATGACAACTCTAAATACCTCACTCAAAATCACACTGACCGAAGCATTTAACTGGAGAGGCTCAAAGAGCCTAGCCAGCAGAATGTGACAGAGGAACCCGCAGGAATTCACCTCACTTTGCTAGTCATTGGTTTCCAATCCAATCTCTTCCCTGAGTTTAAGTTACAAACCTCGATAACTGTGCAGAAGACTTGACAGCAATTAACATTATGCAGCTGCCAGCTGGGTTTTAGAATCTCCCTTCCAAATGATCTTGCTACGTAGGTTTTAAAAACAGCCTGACTGGGTGCTGCTCTGGGCTGAGATAGCTGGGTCCTGCCTCTCTGAACTTGGTGAGATTTTGCTGTTGATTTCAGGAGCAGCTGATAAATCAAGGGTAGAGTAGGGTAAAGAGCACGGAGCTGTTATTCGGAGCGTGAGGCTTGGGTTTTGATTGTTCTTAATCTTCTCAGAGAGGGGGCTTCACGGAAAGCACTCCTGAGAATTTATCCTTATTAGATTAGTTCTTTAGTCCAGCGTATTACTCGGATACAGGAAAGGGGCATGACATGCTGTGAAGCACTCTTTGACCCTTTTACCTCAATGCTCAGACTTTCAAAGTCAAGGAGAACTTTCCAAGTCATTGAAAGCCAAGAAATAAAGAGTCATGATGAAAAATAACTCGCTGGAGCCAAACTCCCGCCAGTTTTAAACCTGGCCCAGCCGCGTGGGTCGCTAGGCTCTTGGCTTGGCATCATTGCTGTGCCTGCAGGACCAGGCTGCGCGGCTCCAGGGGCCCTGAAGGCTGACAAAGACACTCGCACCTGCAGCAGGACGGCGCAGTTCATTTTCCCGCGAAGACTAGGGCTGGAAAAGCAGTTTTTAAGCGAAGGCTGCTCTCCGTGTGACGCAGCCCCGGCTCCGGGATGCAGGCAGGGCTGGCGGGTCCTGACGGCCGGGCCCTCTCTTCCGTCTCCTGCCCACACACGGCACCGATGAGGGGAGCGGCCAGGCGAGCACCCCGAGCTCCCCTACAGCACCCGCCCGGCCAGGT
>NW_010248195.1:0-2039 GCF_000690775.1 Eurypyga helias | reverse complement strand
TGCGGAGTGCAATGCTGTTTATCATAGACCCGCATGGACTGGAGCAATTAGTCCTGTGCTTTCCTTAAGTTTTCATCATGCCAAGTATCCTTTGCATATATCCTCGCAATTCGGAAAGCCTGAGCTTGCTTAGTCCTTTGAAAGAGTGGCGTTGTTCCAGTACGTGCCTTCATTTGCTGTGTCACAGCCTGGACTGACAACCCCATGCACACCATCCATAGGAAGCATTTCCTGCTCACTGCTAGCTAGCTGCCCTGGAGGACAACAGCCAGAGAAATGGTCTGCTGCTGAACAGACGCACTGCAGCTTCGTTCCAGATTTTACATTCCTGCACCCGCTAAACGTTTGAGGGGCAATGAATGGCAAGGTGTCTGTACCTTAGTGTGGAAGTTTAGAGTCACGCCTGCACACCTCTCTGCCATTTGGAGAGTACTGGCAACAATGACAACATATCCCAAGGTTTTTAAGTTTTCAGATCTGAGAAATCTGCATTCTCTAAGGTCAGGTCAGGATATGGATGGAGAGGAAAGTGCACACTTTTAAGGGGTTTTTGGTCCTCCTGACCTAACCGGTCCTGAGCACATTCCTAGTGAGAATCTTGGGCCTGATGCTGGGCAGGAGGAACCGTTCACTCCTGCTCAGACAGTATCTGAGTTTACAGAAAAATGCTACAAAAGGCGCAGTTTTAGAGAAAAAAGCTAAGCAATAAACAAGTGCCACAAGGCTCAGGGATGGGGTTGTCTTGTATCCCTGGGAAAGGAATGGTCTCTGGAGCCAGAACAAGAGCTCTCAAGATGGAAAAGCCCCATGTAAGTTCTGTGCGCTCACAAAGAAAGGAGGAATAAAAAGGTTTTAAAGTCTTTGTGGCTGAATGCAATGCAAATATTTTTTCCTGTAGGAAATAACACCTTGAACACCTTAGTAACTCCATCACTTCTGATGACATCAGCTGAAGGATGAATTCACATGCTGCCAAAAGAGGGAGATCTGATGCCTTTTCTGGTGAGGGGCAGCAGCCCGCGAGCTCAGGGTGTGCTGGGTGGGTTGTGTTTGTGAGGGTGCAGGGACAGAGGGGCTGTGTTCAACGGCTGTTCTGGGATACACCGTACTGCTGGGCTGCTGTGTGTGCACATGGCGTGGCCTCGCAAAGTCTGTGATGTGGCACTGGGATGTGTGGGCGTGGAATGGGCTCAATGTGCTGCAGAGCCATTTGCAACATGTTGCTCGTGCACTCTTTTGTGATCTATTCTGTCCCCACAGTTACCAGAGCTGGGCTGGGAGGTTGAGGTCCCCTCCTCAGTCACTGGGAGCCTGGGAGGCTGCAGGAGCTGCTGCCACAGCTACAGCTGGAGGCAAGGACCCCCCTGGGCCCAGGGGTCCTCGTTCCTGTCCCCCAGTACCTGCAGAGCGGGCTGGGAGAGGGGGCCCCAGCGTGAGGGCAATGCCCTAAGGGATGCGGGAGGGGAAATGCCGGGACCTCCTCCCAGGCAGAGGTCTCACAGGAGTGCCACCTCCCTCTCCCAAACTTCCCCCGTGTCCTGCTCGCTGCTCCAGTCGTCTCCCTCTCCTGCGGGAGCATTTGCAGGCAGGGAACGAGGAGAGAGCCACTAGGCTGAAAGAGCTGGCCGAGGGAGAGGGGTGAAGTGTGTGCACCGGCAGTGCCAGGGATGGGTGTCAGTGCTGGGGCCGGGCATCCCAGCAAGTTCAGGCAGAAGCGCGGCTGGGGAGGGCAACCAGTGCCAACAACGTCCATCCCTTCCCTGTGCCTTGTGAGACACCAGCCAGTTCAGGGTCCTGGGCCGGGGGGAGGCGGACAGACCAGAGGGGCTCAGGGGAGTCAAGGAGGGTCTGTGGGGCTGGGGCTGATCCAGCATGGAGCAAGAAAGGCCTCAGAGCACCTTGCAGCTCACCCCGGTGCTTGCAGGGAAGGTATCAAGGGCAGGGGGGTAAGCTCTTCCCAGCACTGCCTGGTGGGAGGGCCAGCCCTGAATTAGCTGGGGACTTGGATAGATGATAGTTGTAGGTCCCTTCCACTGAAC
>NW_010248194.1:0-31165 GCF_000690775.1 Eurypyga helias | reverse complement strand
ACCCTTCGGGGCCGGGCTCCCCAGCTCGGGAGCCGTCCCTCGGGAAAAGGGCCCCCGGGGGTGCTCTGCGCTCTAGCGCGGAGTGCGGGCGGGTGTGTGCGGGGCCCTGCCCTGCCCCGCCAGCAGCGCCCGCGTCTTCCGAGGCCTTGCTGGGAAACAGCCTTCAGAGGGCTGAAGCGTGAGCCCCCGGGGAGGGAGACAGGTTGCCCGAAGGAGGATGCCAGAGAGATGCTGAAAGAGTGCAAAAAGTTAACTTCAGGGGAGTCCAAGAACTCGAGGTGGGAAGGTGAGACAAGCAGAGGTAAGTCTTTGAACCAGAAGAAGTTAGATTTGGGTACCGTTTCCCACAGCAAAAGGCACTCTTGCCCAGAGCGGTATCAGACAAGAGGCTCTTGATGCCAAAGAGTTTTAAATTAGCGAACGCTCACTTGTAGAGCTCGTTGCTTGTGTAGGGTCAGATGTGGTTTCCAGGCGCGTTCCTGGCCTTGTTGCACAGAGCTCAACGAGAAGAGGAACCCATGATCGTTTCGCCTGATGTTGTGCCCCTGTGCCTTACTGAAACATTTGCGTGGGAATTCTTGTGATGGAAAAATATCCCCCTTTCATTGGCATCCTGTGAACAAAAGACACCGCAGACATGTGGCGTGCAACTCCATCGGCGGGTTATGAGCACCGACAGAGGAAATTCAAAACCAAAAAGATGAGGTTTCTTTTCTGCTCAGGCTTTTTTAGCAAGGACTTACCTCCTTGGGAAGGTAATTTGAGGTGTGCAAGAACATTATGTGTGCAAGTGCACGGGCAATCCATAGTGCTTTCCACAAGGAACTCTGGAGAAGCACATGATGTAGTATCCTTTGTGCAATGAAGAGTTTATAGGCATCTGTGGCAGCAACCAGAACAAATCTTGAATCCTGATTATGGTCCCTATTCTAACCCCACTAGGCTTTTCCTTCCTTTTCAGATTTCCTTCCTCTCCTCTAACTTTGTCCTGAGCCTGGGTGAAGGCTGAAAACATGTTTCAGATCAATCAGAACATGCGCTGCTTTATTTCCTGACCAAAAGGGCGGATTTGGCCAGGAGAGGCGAGGGAAGTGGAAGAAAGAAGCTCACAAACAAGACCCCATGCCATGAGGGGAGGGAAATACACTGTTCAGTCTCTGGTTTTGGTCTTAATGCAAAGTACCACCACTGTTCTCACTTTGTAGTGCCAAGGGTTACGGTTAGGGGACACAAAGGGTATGAGGTGATAACAGGTGAAATTGGGCAATCCATTTTTTTGGTGTCTGCTTGCAACCCTGGGAAGCAGATCTATAAACTCTATTCAGCACTCCGCAATCAGATCCCATTCTCAAGCAATCAGATCCCATTCTCAGCAGACACAGAGCTGAGAGGATTCTGGGATGCAGGAAGCAGCAAGGTTGGATGGGCTCTGTTTCCCTAGCTCCTTTCCTCCTCTAAGGAGGTCTTTTTATCTTTGAGGGCTGCTTACATCACCATCCATCTCCATACCATCAGGTTTCTTTGAATGGCTAATGCCACTGGTGGGAATTAGGGCAATGAGTATACTCTGCAGGGCTAGCTCATTTGGAAAGCCAGGCTGGAGGGTGAATAGGCCTTTTTAGATGTTGGGAATTGGACAGTGCTTTGCCTGCTCAGAAATTTTTGACCTTGAATGGTAGGCAGTATTGGGGGAAATAACTCCCAAAAGAGTTGTCCATAAACTAAATACAGTAAAATGATGCCTGCAGGAGGCTGTGACCAGACTTTTTAAATATGTTCACAGATCAGCTGCAGGGGCTGTGTCTTTCACTAGGATGTAACAACTTGGAGATCTCTGGTCTCCATTCCCTTAGAATGGTGGTGAGTGGGCGTCAGGTGAGCCCTGGCAGGACGTAGCGGAGTGGCCATGTATGCTAGGCTTGAGAGTGCCACCCTCCTGTAGGTTGTTTCCTTTCTAGCAACGCAGTGGGGTATTGCTTTTCTTGGAGCTGCCAAATGGGTGCACGCTGGAAATACAAAGTGATGTGTGCTCGCTTCATTAAGAAATGATGGATTTTAAATGAGGTGGTTATGAGGGCAAAGACGGGAAGAGTTGCATCTAATGGGCTCAGAGAGAGAGAGAGGGGAAAAATCCCATTCCTTTAGTCAGGCTAACAACTGGGATTGGTATTGCTCCCATGTTGCTTGCAAAAGGAAGTTCAGGGAGGTGCTTGGATACATATAAGCACCATAAAAGAAACCGTTGCTAAACTTGGCTGGCCAAGGATGCACCCCTGTGACATGGGTTCGTCTGTGCCCTGCTCCCATCTGCCGTGTCTCACATACAGCATGGCCCACTTAGTACACTAAAATCTCTGTCAGTCTCGGGATCACCTTCCTAAAAGCAGAGTCCCAACCCCACGCATAAAGCCAGCCTGCCAGCGTGCATGGATCTAGGAGTGGGGCGATGCAACCCTTCCATGATGAGGGACCAAGGACGTGTTGAGGCAGTCTGCTAAGCCTGGCAGAGGTATGTGCTCTGGGAAATCTGGGCTCTTTTCCTAGCTCTCTCTCCAGCTTTCAGAATAACTAAAGGGAAAGCAAAATAGATCTGATTTCCTTATCTTTTCTCTTACAAATATTTTCCTCTCTGCTTTCTGGAGGACTGTGAAGACTGACTAATATTTATAGCCCTTCTGAGATGTTCACTGGATGAGGCTGGGTAAGAACAAAGCATTAGGGTCTCCCATCTTATCAGTGTGGGATGGAGACCTTATTCCTCTCCTGCTTCTATTGCCCCATTAAAATGCTATAGACCTGATGCAAAAGAAACTGTAGCCCAGTCTGGGCTGCAGGCCCAGATCTGAGAGACAGCACGCTGTACTTCCATCAGTTTAATTACTTGAGGTGCAGAAGGCTCTTTGGCATTTGCTGAACTGGTTGCCATTACGCTGTCTCGGTGTTGCACAGTCCTTTGAGGAAAAAGGGCTCTGGGGGTCTGTACCAGAGGGGAGAGGAGGGAGGAGTAACTACCCAGAATCATTAGTGTGTGCTGTCAACATGCACTTAATCCGTCTGTCTCCCCTCAAAAAGCACCCAAGTCTCCATGCTGAAGAAATGAAACAAACTGAAATAGTCAGCCTGTCCTGCTTGTTACCTCGCTCATTGTTTCTGCCTGGAAATGATTTCCTGTGACTCAGTGTGTCAGCTCACAGCATCCAAACTGACTCAGCTCGTGTGGTTCCAGAGACAGCTCCATCCCTGTGCTGCTCTCTGGAGCCTTCCCTGCTCCTGCCGTGGCTGAACAAACTCAGTTTCACATCTGTTCCTGTGCTGCCTCCTGCAAGTGAGCCAGCCGGTGCCCCTGCTTGCTCCGAGCTGGGCACGGAAATGAGGCACTGGAGGTGGCAAGTGGCACCTCCAAGAGGTGCTAGGAAAATGGGTACCAGTGGCCAAAGGGTGCTATTTAGCTTTCCCAAAAAGTGATCAAAACACAGGAGAGAAAATGGATAGAGACTGAGTTTAGCTCAATGTTTGCTTGCTGACGGTCTTTGGAGCTAGACTGAAAAACAGATCACGGTTTCCAGAGGAGCTACAGCCCATCATCTCCGAAGGTCAAGCAGCCTCTGGCCCCAGTGCTGTGCGACCACGTGGCAAACCAGGACAGGGAACTGATCTGACTGAAAACTACCAGTGTGTGCTGGCTCAGCTTGCAGCTGGTTCAGGTGCCTGACCAGGTTCACTTGTGCCAACCCAGGGCAGAAGGAGGAGGTATGGAAACCAGCGGCCACAGAAATACCAGGGGAGGGTGGTGAGTGGCTAAGCAGTGCTGCTGGCTACAAAACCACAGCCAGCAGTTGTGCACAGCAGAGCGCAGGGACCACGGGACGATCTGGTTCTGACTCACTCTTTCTTGTCTGGGGATAGCCCAGCTCCAGGGGAAGTCTGAGGAGGAACCAAAATGCTAAAACCCAAACTGCTCTGAGAAGTTGCAGTCTGCTTATCATAAAGATGTGTGCAAGGCATGAACCTTCAGAGGGAAAATGCTGGGCTGTTTCTCCCAAGCCTGTCAGTCATACCAAATTTGTGTCTTCTCCCTTACATTTGTCCTGTGACATGACTCTTTTCCTTCCTTACACATTTTCTCAGCTGCTGACAAGGCTGCCAGTTATCCCCCGTGGAGCAAATGGCGAGGGAAATCTGACTGGGCCCATAAGGCCGAGGCTTAGAACGGGACAGGAGACCGAATGGTGAACCTTCGGAGGTCATCCTCTGAGCATGTAATTCAGAACACACACTGGGAGGGGGGGCATGATGCTGTCAAGCCTGTACCCTAGTCAGTGGAAACTCATCAGGGGGCAGTGAGGGACCTTTTACCCTTGCTTATGGGATTGTTCCATACTCCGGTGGCTTTGGGGAAACTCATTCTCTGTTTTTGCTTCTCTCTTCCCCCCCCTTACTTTTGTTCTGTGCCTTCCAGGCTGCATACTCAAATGAGGCCAAGCTCCCTCAGGCAATAGCTTTCCTGTCTTGCATCCTGCCTTGTCAGTTAATTTTATCTCATTCTTTCAGTGTAACACTGCCTAAATGCAGGACCCTGTCACACAGTTTCTCTTGCAGCTCTGTGGTGGTGCTTCATTCCGAATCCCTTCCCAGTGACCGGTGTAGGAACAGAGGGATGTTCCTGGTGTGGTCACATCGAGATGGTTTCAGAGGAACACGCTCCCTGTAGCTATGTGCCACTAAGTTCAGCAAGAAGCTGGAGAGGTTTGGAAGCAGCGATTAACGTTCTGCTCCCCATTTCAGATTCCCATACCAAGTGTGCCTGCGTTCCAGCCGTCCACCCCCATCCCTGAGCGCCTGGAAGCTGTACAGCGCTACATCAGGGAGCTTCAGTATCCTTTACTGTTACCTTACTCACGGGTGTGCTAACCCAGGAGGAGAGAGCAAGGAGACTTTGGCTGTGAAGAACAGAAAAGCCCATTCTGTCGTAGCTGGAGGGAAACCGAAACTTGTTCCCTGAAAAGAGGAAGCTTGGCTTGCGATGAAGGTTTGTTTTGGTGCTCTGTTCCTTTTCTGCCCAAGCTACCTGGTCCTGTTCACTCCATGTAACAAATGGGCATGTTGTCAAGGGCCTTTCCCCACTACCCACCCTTCTAGGTCAGTGGCTTTACAGTGCCACTTCATTAAAAACATGGATATCCAAGACCCCTCTGTTGGGTCTCAGATGGACTAAAAACTGTGTCACCTCACTGCTAAGGTATGGGTGAGCTGTAGTGGTGAGAAAACTGCCCCTCAGGTCCTCCTGCTCGAACATGCTTCTCTCTAGCTCTCTGAAGCACCGTCAGCCACCCGGCTTTTGTGTGTCTGTGGTATCCTGCCCCTTTACAGACAGAGCTGCCTGTGTGACTGTGTCCTGGGAATGAGATTTTTCTAGCCCTGTTCTGATGGAAGCAGGTACGTGCCACGCAAGCACAGCCTAACCTCACTGATGAGACAGCCCCAAAACAAGGTAAGGTGGCAGACTTCTTGGCACCTCTCGCCCATCTAAGGAGGTTGTGCCCTGGCTTGGCTCCCAGTCAGTCTTGAGAATAAGGTACCATGAATGTCTCGATGCCCCATGCAGACAGCAGCAGGCAGAGATCTGTCAAACTTTGTTCTGCCCAGGTGACTGGGAAGCTGAGCAAAGCGTGTGCTGTCAGCACGGACCTTTGGGAAATGGAGTGGAAACCTGTGTGTGGGGAGGAGAAAGAGAAGAATTGGCAAGAAGGAAATAGAGTGGCAGTAAGGAGGGGAGTACAAATGCAGGAGAGGGAAGTGGGGGACTTGCACTGCTGTTGTATTTGTGGGGTCATGACTTTGCTGTGAGAATAGTAACAGGAAAGTTCTTCAGACTGGTTTTCTTCAAACTCCACTTGCCAAGCTCCCAAGCCCTTAACTTCCTGCCTCCAGGTACAATCACACTGGGACACAATTCTTTGAGATTAAGAAGAGCAGACCTCTGACTGGGTAAGTGCTGGCAGCCCCTACAGCATTAAATCCTTGCTTTAAGATGTTGGGGCTGTGCTATCCCCACTGCTTTTCCCCATCCCCTTGCCAAGGTCCAGGCAGCACTCAGGGCTTTCATACTGCAGCTCCATCCTACTTTGGGTGACTTTATTGTCTGTTGCCTGCAGCACGGCTGGGCAGAGCTGTGTCTGGCCCTTCTCAAGGACAAGAGTAGGTTTTGTTGTTGTGAATTAGTAATCCCAGTGAAATAACATAAATGTGTTCCAAAGATGTGCAGCTTCTGCCTGCTTCCAATTGGAATAGTATGAACCTAGATGGATTCTGAAATTAGGTCCTGCCTTAAACAAGCTTCCTAAAAGCCAAGTATCTTTATGGGTCCAACTTCATAGCTCCTGTGAGTGCCTTTGTAGAATGTAAGCTCACTAAAGCTTTTGGTGTCTCATACTTTGAAGGAGAAAGAGGGATTCTCCTGACTGCAGATTTAAGTTCCTGGAAATAAGCACGTGATGTTCATTGTCCATAGACTTAGGTGACCCCAATGTCTTGTGTTGTAATCAGTGCAAGGTCTCCTCCACAGGATTTGTGGAACAAGAGTAGGGCTGATGCCAGAGAAGAGGGCTCCAGTGTCCTTGAACCTTGTGAGGCAAGCATTGCTGGCTCTTGGTCCTTCGACGCATCTGCTCGTGGTCACGTTGCTGTCCACCCACAACTCACGGAGCCAAGTGCTGTGCTCTCCCCAAGAACAGAGGCTGGCCTAGTAGCCAGCCTTGCTGTAACTCACTCAGAGCGCTCCTTGTAAGCAGCAACAACGTGTGGTAGAGACCTGGTTTGGATTTAATATCTTCCAAAAGAAGATATTTTCTTCTGTTCCCCGCCCTCAGTGGGCTGGCCACCTTCTCTCCTGGACACCTGCCGGACATCCGTAAGGCAAAAGGGCTGAATTGGCTGTACTTGCATAGCACAAGCCCTCTAACAGTCCTTGTCTTCCCTTGTCCCACTCTGCAGGCTGATGGACCTGGCCAAAGAAATGACCAAAGAGGCCCTGCCAATAAAATGCCTGGAAGCTGTGATCCTGGGAATGTATCCTTTCCTCTTGGAATTGTGCATGTCTTCCCATCCTTCTGTTTTTTCCTCTGCCCTCTTATGATGCTTTGAGGATGCTGATAATATTGTCACCAAGCCCCACATCCCTCTGCTTTCCCTCCCTGGTTCTCCCAAAGAAATCCCACCAATAAAATCTAAATCCAAGCAGTTCTCTGAAATATCAGAACTACTTCAGAGTTGCTCCTCCTTCCCCAACGAGGGTGGTGCTGCTCTGGACAACTCTGCAAATGAGTAAAAGATAAAGGAAGCATCCAAGGAATATCTGAAGAGGGGCAAAAATATTAGCTGGAGTTATGTGAGGAAGTCCTTTGTGGGTTAACATCATTCCCTTACTGCAATGTTGCCTGCACATGCTCTATGTTAAAGTTAGGGATCCCCCCCCAACTTCCAGTTATGGTGTGTGTCACTTTACTATTGTATCTAACACTACCTGCCAGCTTAGGCGATATCTTTATTAATTCTAGACGTGTGTCACCTTTAAGCACACATCTTTCCTAACCATCTTCCAGGCTTAGCCAATGTCACTTAGGCTATAGGTTCTTGATGCACATGGGCAAAGCCACCCAGAGGGGCAGAGCTGGCAAGTGAACTGTGCAGAAGGGTAGGCTGGTGAGTGTTTTATCCTTAAGGATGCTCAGTTTCTGTGTGAAGCAGTAGCTAGTAAAACAGATTAAAGCAAATGGAGGAATAATGCTACAGTGTTAACAGTTTGGGAGCTGTGGGATACAGTACACTTGAGGGGTTAGCATTGCAACTTCTGCATCACAAAGCTGCCTCCACATTAACTTCCCTTTTTGACTGTCCTGTGGAAGAGGCCAAGCCTGGGTTCCCCATGACCCAGATGAGAGTAGGGCAGCTTGCAATGAGCTGGAATCTTTATCTGGAGAACTAGTCCTGCCTGCGTGATGCCTGAAGTAGTGGTGAGTGCTGAGCAGGCCGGGAGGGTTTGGAGCAGGAAGGAAATATCTTGTCATGAAAACGGTATTGATGGTGGTTTCCTGAGCATTGGCTGCTGACAGTTACCTCACCAACAACATGACCACGCTGGACCGTTTCCCCATCAGCTTCAAAACCCACTTCTCAGGGAACTACTTCCGACACATTGTGCTGGGGGTGAACTTTGGAGGCCGCTATGGGGCACTGGGCATCAGCCGACGCGAGGAGCTCATGTACAAAGCACCCGTCTTCCGCACGCTGAGTGAACTCATCTTTGACTTCGAGGAGGCGTATCGCCGCTGCTGGCACACTCTCAAAAAGGTGAAGCTGGGCCACTGTGTGACTCATGACCCACACAGCGTGGAGCAGATTGAGTGGAAGCACTCCATCCTGGATCTGGACAAGCTAACCCGGGAAGACTTCCGCAAAGAGCTCGAGAGACATGCCCGTGATATGAGGCTGAAGGTAAAGAGAAGGGATGGAAAAGCACCTCACTGCTGCACCCGCTGTCTTGCCTTGGCTGATAGAGTTCTGGGGGAATTACGTGGCAGGGAGGGTGGAGTAGAGAGTGAATTGGATGTTGGGGGCTCTTTTCCTTTGTATACAGGCTGGCCCCCTAATGGACACTCGGGCAGCACTGCAGTTCCAATTAGCTTGGACTGTATACAATCCTTGGGGCCATAGCCATCACCGTAGTTTGCTTTTTCTGGGTTTTGCTTTTTTGATGCACTTGCCTTGCTTTTGTGTCTTTTATTCCAATATATTTAATAGTTTTTACGGGTTGCTTACTCATATTGGTTTTCTGCTCATGTTGCTCTTATTTTAATTTTCTCTGGCAGATTGGCAAAGGAACTGGACCACCATCTCCCACCAAGGACAGAAAGAAAGATGTCTCCTCCCCACAAAGAGGTCAGGCCAGCCCCCATCGGCGCAACAGCCGCGGGGATCGACGGTGAGTGGGGCTGCTGGGCAGCAGACCTATCCAGAGCATCTCTGTTTTACTCACAGACTTCACCTTGCTGTCAGGTTTTGGATCCATCTGATGTCTTACTGGGGTTCCTCATAAGAGGGGATACTTATCTGACCTGCAGTAGCATTCTTCCCTAGTCTGTGCCTTTGCGAGTTTCTCATTGCTTAGGGAGTGGGGGGACAGCTGGGGTTTGTTTTGGCAGGGAGGAGGAAGGCAGCTCAAAGAGAGAGTGATCTTGGTAGCTGATATTTAACCTTACGACAGGGTCTGAGCTCTGGTGTCTCACAGACCTGTGCCCCAGAGATTCCAAAAATTACACTGCTGTCAGTGAGATTGTTTTCCTGAAACTGATCCAGAGTACCAGAGTGGACTTTTTACGCTTCCTAACATGCATTCTCTTCTGTGGAGATCGTTGGGAGAGTTACTGCAGGTTGCAGAATAATCCTGCCCTCAACAGTGCAGGATAAGTCTGAAGCTTTCCTGTACCTATTCCTGTGGTGCCATCTATGTGTAGCACCTCCTGACTTAAAAAACCAGTTTCTGAATAGTTCTTACCCTCTTTGCTCACAGGCCATCTGGAGAGAAGAAGCCTGCCGATTCCAAAGCCATGCCAGACCTCAACGGGTACCAGATCCGGGTGTGAAGAGAGCTGTGCCTTGTCTGCCTGGCTCCACAGACTTCTTGCTGGCCACAGTTGGGACCTGGATCCACCCACGGTGATTCTGACAAAGGGGACAGGGGAGTGGGAGCAGAACGGAGTGCTGATCTTCCCAGGTACTTCCTAGTGGGCCAGTCCCAGAACTGGATCCCATGGGTCCCAGAGGATTCACCTGCCTGTTTCTGGGAGAGGTGTCCATCTTAATTCACTGAAACAAGTATTTTTAAAAATAAAAATTGAAAAAAGATCTGTACATTGGTGGGAGTTTGCTGCAGGAAGAGTATGAAGTGAGTGGGGTCAGCAGACTTGCTATCAGTTCTTCTGTGTTGACAGCAAGTAGATGAAGCATCTTGTCGACAGTACCTTCTTCCCTGTCTGCACAGAAGTCGTCAACCCATGCAAGGCCTGTAGGGCTGAGGGAGAAGTGATGCTGGAATGAGATGGCCCCTGCATCTTTGTGCAAAAACTCTTGGTTTTGTCATTATGAACTCTTTGTTTAGCACTGCTCTTGTGAGAGACAGGGCTGAATTTGCTCGGCCTGATTTACTGGTCATACAAGGGCCTCTCACCTGGAGAAACCACACCTTGTGTGTTGAGTCCTGCCTGTTTCAAAACATTTCATTGTCTCCGAGGGGGTAGACAGTGGGATGATGATCCTCTTTACCCACTGTGATGCTGGTGAGCTGTTGGGTCAATTCTTTTTGTGGTCGAGTGGGTCAGGATATGCCTATGCCATTGCCATATGAAAACAGACAGAGAGACCTCAATCGTCCCAGCGGTGCAGGCAGGGGCTGGTGGGAAGCCTGAACTCTGAGTCATCTCTTAGCAGCCTTCTCTGCATTAACTTCTAGTGACTGCTACTGAGAAAGCGTGCAGAAGGCACTCCAGTCACTGAGGTACGAGTTTTAAGAGCAAATTAGTTCAAGAAGGATTTAATGACGTAAACAGGTTTTACAAGCATTTTTCCTTTCCCCAGGGGTCTTGCTCCTTCCTCGCTGAAGTGTTAGTGCTAGAGTTACAGGCACCTGTTGGTGGGAAGCCCTGCTTCCAGGAGATTGCAGCTGCTTTCCTGACAGCTCAGCCTGGTGTGTCCTGAAACTAGTTCCCACCCCAGTCCCAGAGCTGTGCTGGTGTTCTGGCTGTTCGGATAGCTGCAGTATTGCATGGCACCACTTAGCCTTCCTCAGAGTGCTGGGCTGGCCCTTTCTGCCCGCTTACAGCCTTGACTCTTCCTACACTTCTTTCCAGGGGAGTGCCGTACTACTGAGTAAGCAGTAGTATTGTGTGTTGCCAGACCTCTCTTGGAGGCTTAGGGTCTGGAAACAGTGGGGCTGCCACAGGTCAGAACAGCATGGCCTTGGAGTGATCTGGATGCATATATGTAGGGGATGCAAAAACTGAGCTTGGGAGTGGGAGTTTTGAGAGAAACTGAGTCTTGTTTTATCACAGCACTGACAAGGAACTGAACTTCCTGAAATACTACACATCTAATTTTGTTAGAACTGGGCTTATTCTTTCCTGTGACCTTGTTGGAAACATGATGGAGCTTAGCTCTACCAGGTTTTTTGTTGCAGTATTGCTGTGCCACGCCCTCATATAAGCAGTGCTATTTTGGTGGCAGAGAATGGGTTCTTATCTGCAAACAAATTAGCTCTTCTGTTGAGTTAAAGCAGTGTTAATCCTTGAATTGCCACCCACAAGCAATTTAACTCAGGCCTTACAGGTTCCTAATTGTACATCCTTAACTGTGATGTAATGTGCAAGGCACTACATCCAAACCTTTGCAGTCTGTCCTTCCAAGCTCTCTTTGCAGTCTGTACTTTCCTGCTATGCTGTACAACCAGGAGGACAACCCACAGGGAGGTGGCAGAACTTGCTGCTGATCCGAGATAAGGTTAATCCAGAAGAGGATGCTGGTTTCTACGGTGCGGTGCAACACCTGTCCCCTCCCTTGCACTCCAGCTCTGGGGAACAATTTGAAATTAGATGGCAGCAGCCATTTGAATGTGTCCTCTGGTCAATTTTGTGCAGCTGTAAATTAACATTTAAGTGTCTGGATGCTAATGATGATGTTAGCTGTAAAGGTACCACAGCTACCTGTAAACAGTGTGGGTCACTTGGAAGCCACCAACTGCCTTTGCGTAGTGTTTGCTATGCAGTGGACGGAAAGTTCAGGTGCCACTGTGAATCATACGATAAATACAGGCAGCAAGGGAGACTGAATGCCAGGTTTTACTAAAGGGGATGAAATCCAGGAAGAAAATTATAAAAGCCACGTAGATACAACTAGGATGCCTCCTCACCATGACTTTGGTTGGTTGGTTAGTTAATTCAGAGTAACCGGAAAGCTTTTTAGAATAATTAGCAGCTTCACACAGAGCACATTCAATAGCTGCACAGACTTGAGCCTTTCTAGATGGAAGGGAGGAGAAGTGTGTTGGGGGGACGAAGACTTTAAAACAGATGGGGCAGGTGAGGGGTCAGCTGCAAGCTAATGATGCTTTCTCAAGAGCAGGGCAAAAGAGATGCTTAGCAGTGTTAGATCACCAGGGCAGTATGCTTAAACCAAAATGCTTTGTTTGACCTGGTAATTAAGCGCTTTCCTGCAGGATGTGACTGAGGTCAGTAGCTTAGAAAACCAAAGGAAGTGAATGTTTAAGGAATGAATGACAGATAGAGTTCAAGGTCTCTTAATCCTCAGCTACAGCCAGATAAGAATATCCTCCTGCAAGACTTAGTTGCACAATTATGTACATTAGGAGGCATTTAATTCTTCTTACGTATGTAATGTTGATGACTTCTCAAGATGGACACAGGAGCAGACATGAGCCCTCTACTAGGGTTATTACTTCAAGCCTTCTACTATGTTTCTCTGTGTGGTAGAATTCCTGCCCCGTACTGTTCCTCTATCTTCAGTTTAGCAGCTGGTGTAAGAAACTGGAAAATGACCAAACAATTCTCCCCCTCTTGCTCCGTCCATCTTCGTAACAAGATGAAACTCGTCAACACACAGCTTAGCTTCCTTGCTAACAAACAAGACAGCATCCCCCTATAACTGAGAGGATTAGTGCAATCCAGTTTTACGCCATAAGAAACCTGAGGGCACAGTAAAGATGAATCTTGACACTTCCGCTTCTTTCCTCCCTCCTCCTTCTGGTCTGTCTGCCTTTAACTGCAAGGAAAAAAAAGGCTGGAGATGAGTCTTTTTGACTTCTGCAGTCTTTAGAGCTACAGAGAAGGAATGAAAATAAGGAACTAGGCTGTAACTCATATTCCTTACTGCCTGTGGAACAAAACAGATGGATCATGAGGAGTCCTATTAATTATTTAATGTTCAATATTAATATGATCAGTCACGGAGCTCTGGGGTGTCAGTGCAGTAGGTCTCACCTGACATCTGTTCTGCAGTACAAGTCCTTCTGAACTCTGTGGAAGGGAACTGTGTCCATATGCCAGGAATGGAGAGACCCTGCCTATGTTGTATGGGAAGTCTAGGTGATCTTTGGAAGACTTGAACAGATGCTGACCTACTACTAGCAAAATTATTTGAAATGTAACGCAAACCTTGAAATAAGAGTTTTTCTTCATACATTTATGTAGACAAGTCCCTTGATACCTGGCCAACTGCAGTTTTTTAAATGGATGAACGGGGTAGTGAGCAAAACTTTCTGTTACAGTGTCACTCTGATACAAACTTCAGGTACTCAAGAGTGGGGTTGGGTGTCCATCACTCTGTGACACACAAGCCTTTTTTTTTTTAGTTCTGATACGATAGGCTAAATGAGTCTTTAGGAACTTAAGGTATGTTAGCAAGTGTTTTAGCTGGGAGTGGAGTGGTTTTTTTTCAGTTGACTGTTTTACCTGTGTGCCACCGTTTGGATCAGTAGGTAGTATGGTTGGATCTACCAGAATAAATGACTCGAGAACTGTGGCTGAAACACAGTTTCTGTTCACGCAGTAGCTGTATTGCTGTTATCAGATCTGCTTAACGTGAAGGATTTTTTGTATTTCAAGTGAAAGCCTTAATCAGGTGCCTGCCCCTTAAGGTAGGCTCACATGTGGTGGTGTATAGACTAAAAGAATACTGTTCTTAAAATTGCAGTTTAAAAAAACATAATGAACAGAAGAATGCTTCTGTTGCCAAAGGGCAAGAGTCTGGATTAGATGGGCTTGACCTTGCTCCAGTGGCTCTGGCTAATCACTTCAGGTGGTTGCTTTAGCCACTTGCTCCTTCTAAATGAAGTATTTCAAGAAGTCCTGCAAATCAGGCAGTAGATAGAAGCAGGAGATGCCCTGTGTCCCGTGTGTGCAAGTCTGGCCGAAATAACGCCACATACGCCAGGGGTCTTGCACTGTTGTCCTGTCAACAGCAAGTGCTACTCCGGCTTGGTGTTTGCTCTGCCACAGCAAGGTGGAGATAGTCCCTCTACAGCCAAGCTGTAAACTCCTTGGGGAATTTAGTATTTTTGTCTGTTTTCCAAGCAAGCGTTTACTTGTCTCACAGCCACTCTCCTTCTGGTGCCCTGGCCCTGTCTGCTCTAGAGCGACGACTCAACATAGGCCCAGAAGGCTCCTGAATCCCCTGTAATCTCTGCAGAGCAGAGTTTCCCTCCAGGTCAGGGCTAAGACGGTGCTAGTGGGACCAGAGTGGTCCCCTTCCATGCACATCAGTATTCTACTCTAGCACTGACAGGGTGCTCCAAGACCATTTACATCTTTATCACTGGTACAGCGCAGAACTAAGCAATGGAAGGTTTCTTTCTTTAAGAACAATATCACGTGTGTCTTTTTGTAATTAATCAGTGTGGTTCTGTGGTTTTATGTAGCCAGCACAGAACTTGTATTTAGATTTAGTTCTTACTGCACTTCCCACAGCCCTCATGTTGATATTTCTCCCTGCTTCCTTTGACACTTAAGACAATAAAATTCCCTCTGCACTGCTCTCAGCTGGTGCAGAGAAAGCAAGATGTCTGTGCTGTCTTTCTTTCCGATCTAAGCCCTCCCCCTGTTGGTCAGCTGAGAAGTCAAAGGCACAGCTCTGAGTGACGCTATCAGACAGATTATATCCAGATGGCCTGCCCTTGCAACACTATAGACAAGGAAGAACCCCAATTCTCCTTCAGTCATCAGACCAGGTGAGTATGTCTGTACACACACAGGCAGCTGCCAGAGAGCAAGAAGCATGTATGTGGCTGTGCAGCAAAGGCTAAACCCCATCTTTTCTTCTTGGAGTGCCATCAGTCAGGCTGGATGGAAAAAATAGTCAGTGGACACAGCAACAGAAATGTCAGTCTTGAAACAATAAGGGTTAACACAAGCCTCTGCTCTGCTCTTCAATATGGGATCCGGTGCCTCTGGCTTGAAAAACAATTCTGCTTAAGGTCTGTAGTTTAGTGGCCTTCCAGACTAATGACCTCACCGGGACTTCTCAAGACAAATGCTGGGTTAATGAAGGACAGTCAGCTGCAAGAGTCAGTGCATTTCCCCAGCAAGGGGATCCAACTTTATTCAGGCTATCATCTTTCAGGCATAACATAACCCTTCTCTCCAGGGAAATGAGTAATAGCTGGGACCAGGGCCAGGATGCAGGCAAGCCTACAGCGTGTAGAGGAAAGGAATAAACATCCCCTAACCTGTTGTCCCACAGAGAATGGCACATGCGATCGTCCCTCTTAGCTAAGTTAATTATATGAACAACTTCGGCCCTGAGGGGAAGTCATTGCACAGCACCTAGTAGACGGTGTGAAGACGCAGAAGAAAGTAGCCACTTCGTAAGCCTGCACAGCCTGTGCTCAAGCCCACGACAACAGACTTCAGCAGCAGTCGAAGGCTTCCTGCTCTCCTATTAGATACTTGAAGATGAATACTATTATCAAAAAAAGACAAAAATGCTGTGACTTCTGTAAACCTCTACTTCAGATGCTTGCTTGAAAATATCTTCTGTCTCATGTCTTACAGATTTTGTTAAAAATGAACTCCTAAACCCCATACAGGTCAGAGTGATCACTAGACAACGGAGTGAGAACGGCAGAACAGTGGCTTGGTGACAGCAGAGATTAAAAATTACTTTCTGCTCCCTCTGAGATCAGGTTTTCCCCCTGCTACTGACAGTTCTGCAGTTCTAGATTTTTAAGTCAGTTAGAGATTACGCTACTTGGAACTCAATGAAAAACCTTTATTGTGGAAAGGATACACAACTCAGTAAAGCAGTAATTTATAATTAAAAAGAAACCCAATCAGCTATGATGCTGAGAAGCCCAAGACTACAAAACTTGAGGCTTTCACATGACTAAAAGCATACAGAAATCCATTCATGAGGGCATGAAACTGAGCCTTAAGAGCACCATTCATGCAGGCGCACAACATGCTGTGGATAGCAGGCCATTAGACTTGTTAACTCTGCTGAGTTGGCTTTCCTTGGTTGTATTTTTATTTTGTCAAAGAGTGACTGCCATCCTATCTCCAACCTGATGTGAGGGAGGAAGGAAGGAGAGAAATAGCTTTAGAATAACTGCTGCATTCATCTGCCCCCAGTTCAGGGGCAGCTGCTGAAAGTGGCCAGTAACTGAATAAAGCCTAAGACTGCTGTAGAAGGCTTTCCATCCAGAAAAAGACTAAAAAACTAAATCACATTGCTAAGGCTTGAAGTCAAGACCTTTTTGTGTATAAAAGGAAAGAATGGATGGAACAAACGCATCTTTTGTTGCGGCACATGCCAGCATCTACTTTAGTCCTTCTCCCATTTGCTACCTCAGCACCTCGAAAGCTGCTGTGTTTGTCTAACCAAAGTTAGGAAAACTTTTCCAGCTCTACTATACAGCATTCCTATTCCCTTAGAAATCCTATTCAAGCATGTGCAGTCAGGACCTGAAATAAAATAAATAAATTTTAAAATAAATAAAAGGAAAAAGAGGTTCAAGACTAGAATGACATTTTCAGTGGAAGTTGGAGGGTAACTTGCCTTGACAGGAGCAGCCAAACTTGTTCAGCTGACAAAGGGATGGAGCTTGAGGCATGCCAGCTGTTAAATCTGTTGTCTTGGTTAACACAGCAGGTGAGTTCTCTACAGAAACCTGGTATCATGCTTTGAAGCACAATGCAGTACACTCAATGGCAGTGACCAGGCAGCTTGTGCATTTCGGTGTGACAGCACTATGGAAAGCACTCCAGGACAGGCAGCTGCAGCCTGGTAAGAAGCAGGTTGTAGCCAGCAATTTAATAAACAGCACAACAAGCCTACTGAAAGGGGATGGTACCCCCCTAAGGCTTAGAATCACAGAATGGTTTGGGTGGGAAGGGACCTTAAAGACCATCTAGTTCCAACACCCCTGCCATGGGCAGGGACACCTTCCACTAGACCAGGTTGCTCAAAGCCTCATCCAACCTGGCCTTGAATACTTCCAGGGATGGGGCATCCACAGCTTCTCTGGGCAACCTTCTCTCCTCTCCATGAGGAGGTGTGCTCTTCCTTTAGATAAGCCACAAAAGGCTTCACCTGCATTTGGATGAACCATGGATATATCTGCAAATTCCTAACAGTACATCCAATAGATGTTCATCAGTGAGGGGGTGGCAAGGGGAGGAGCAATTGCACTGTAGCAACACCCTGCTTTGCAGACTGCCAACGCCACTCTCAAACATCATCAGAGGCAGGACACATACCTTGGTGTGCTCTTAAAAGATTCTCTCTGAGATAAACTGTTCTTAGAGCCTCTGAGAGACTCTTCAGAGAAGAGGAACTAAGGTAAAATGTATTTCAGAGTCCTGCGCTTCACAAAGCAGGTGGCACACAGAGCACCAATGATAAATCTTAACCTTTTTTTTAATATATGTAACAAGAATTATTCCCATCTAAGTGTTGGTTTCAGAGCTCCCACCCCTCCCACTTAACTCTTCAGGGGTTAGGGAACCCACTGTCTTATGGACTGACCCTATTTAAATGTTGAGTTTATAAGAAGACCCAGCCCTAAAGAATTCCACCCATAGCTTCTAACTGAAGAAATACAGCTGCAGAAGAAAATAAACACCAGTAACTCAGAAAGATAACTGGATATGGCAGTCATGGGAAAACAGCTGCTGGAGAGATACCTCGTAAGGAAAAGGCATGGAGAAAAATAACCTCAAGCAGCAGCCAAGTTTCATTTATTAAGAAAAGGAAAGAAACCATGTTTACCACTCCTCCCATCCCATGTAACTGGGAAAACTAATTATAAAGGGCATCCTCCTGAAGTGATGAATTTAAAACTCTGAGAAAGTGAAGGAAGTCCAACTTCCGTCCAAATGGCATAACTAACCACAGCCTAGCAGCTGTGGTGCAATCTAAGCTGTTGTCTAGCAGATACTTTGTGAAATATGTGTTTGCCCGTACAGCTGCACGCTCCTGCGGCTTAGGAGTCTGGTAACAGGGTATGTACACACACTGCCACTGGTCTCTGGCACCCCTTCCCCCAGGTACCAGTCTCTGAGCGCTGCTTCACTACTAAGATGATGTAGATGATCCTACCTCTAAGATACCTTCCCTTTCTGATGACAGCAGATATTCCCGTTGTTCTGTTTTCATAACCATTTACAGACGTCTCTGTAACTCATCAGAAAGCTGTGCTAATGACAACTAGTCATGCATTTAGGTCAGGAAAAGAGGGTTAAGGGCTACATCTGGAATCAGTTCTGCATCCCACCATGAGCTGCTCATAACCACAGCCTCTCACTGTATCACTGTGTGATATCTTTAAAACATCACAGACACATTATTTTTTCCCTGCAACTACATACTAGTTATATACTCCACCTCCAAACCTCTCCTGTCGTCCCCCACAGCCAGAGGCATCCATCTGGTGTTAACCCCAAATCGCTCTAGAACACGGGGTTTTTTATTTCCTGAAGCAGGCCAGCTGTGTAGGGGTCTATAGCAGAGCCTCAGGGACAGCGGTCAAAACAACCACAGCAACCAACTCTTCAGCTCTGCCTTTGTGTGTCTGTGTGCAGTCACTAGCAACGGTCCTGCACTTCTGCAGTAACTTCACCTGTGAATGCCCAAGGAAGCATGTGTGAGCCAGGGCCTGGGGAACTGCAGGTCCCCCTGGGAGCATTCTAACCTTCAGAAAAAAGAAACAGAGGACTTGCAGGCAGGCATTGTCCTCGGGTTTCTCAGCACATGCCTCCATATTCACATCCAACAACTTAACCATTCCAAGTTCATACCATACTATCTCATATATGGAAAGAGAAAACATTAGCTTGACCCATGGAACATTAGATTGTCCAACAAATATAACTGGAATGTTAAAACCTCCCTGAACCATGCCTTCATGCAAGTTACCCAAAGGAAAAGTCAAGCCTTTGGTTTCAATAAAACAGAAGTACTTCACAGGATTGGCAGGGTGCTTCGGCCAGTGCCAGGCCAGCCAGTTCATCTGCCGGTGTACTGTGCCCACCTCACATGTCTCAGTAGGTGGGGCAGGGGGGCTGCTTTCACACAAACATCCCCCCAGTCAACCAACCATCACACCTAGCCAGCAGTTACAACTGGAACAGACAGATGAAGTTGCAAGTGCCAACACTATGTGTCACAGCAGGTTTTGTTTTGCTTTTGGTTAGTTGTTTTTAAACTTCTAGTGTCTTCTACGTTTCCCATTAGAATGTTACCAGCTTCTGGGAGTTAACTGCAACCAGGCTGCTTTCTGGCATCCTCTTTTCAAGCCTGGCAGAAAATAAGGCTCTCAGTTCACTGATTCCCCTTTCCTCCCCTCCCTTTATGAATACAACTAGTTACAAAACCAGAACAGGAATACTTGCAGAAATCAGTGCAACTGTCAAACAGAGCCATAGAAACACGCAGCTCTGCATCTCTCCCCACATACAAACCAGTGCCACGCCAGAACCATCACCCGTGAAACTAAGGGCAAACAAAGCTGCAAACTTATTCACCACCCAGGTTTCTGTTCACCTATACAGACTCCTACGTGTTATCCCAACTGGGGTAGCAAACGGCATCCACCCAGGATCACCAGGCAAATACCACACCACCTGGCAGGGGCAAGAAGGGAATATGCAGTCCTTACGCAATCATATGGGCAGAAAACAAAATCTCCACACACACCCCTTGTTTCTCTACAGCTTACAGAAGAGTGCAGTAAAAGATCAGCAGCACTTGCTTGCTTTGGGAGGCTGGGAAGGGTTCCTGAATGCAAACCATTTTGCCAGACAAGCCCTATGCCAAATAAACCACGGCTGGGATCTGGGGATGTGCTGGAAGACAACAGTTAGGCCCACTTCTTCCCTCTCTTCAACCCTTAGTGCTACTATCTTGTGTAGCTCATTTGTCCCCTCCTCTTTCACATTCCAGCCAGCAAAGCCTTGTTGAGCAAGTCCTCAGAGGGTTCAGCTGCCAGGAGCACAAGGCACTGCAGATACTTGTTTGGTTTTTTTCCTTAGATCAGAAAAAATTTATTTTTCAATTAAGAAAGTAACATTTAAAATATTAAACTCGTCCAATATAACCCAGGAACAGAGAACAGTATTTCAAGTTTTCTCATACCTTCCCACAAACACCTGAGGTGGGACCGGATTTCCCCACCTCGTTTGTGAACAGAAGATTCTTAACATTTCTGCCAATATTGCTCTCTTCTCTCACAGAAAAACTGAGCACCAAATGTCAGGCTGGGCTGGGGAATCTGCCCTGGGATCAGGTACAGTTCTATTCCTTTTGTACTGGCCAAGTCACTGCTGAGAAAAGGACACTGATAGGACACCAAAGGTACACTGGGATCCAAGCGACTGACAATCTGGCTCCAAGTCCCACAGCCTTCCCCTCCCTCCCAGTGCCTGTCAAGATTGCTGCAGGAGCCAGTCCTACAGGTTCTACCTACTTAAACGTGGCTGGCTCCAGAAGGCAGTAGCAGAACTTCAGCCTGGCACAGGAGGTCGGCTGTCTGACTCCTGGCAGGCTGAACGGAATACAGACAGCACAGAGAAAGAGTAGGGCAAGTGACAAGTATCAGCTCTTTCATCTGGCGGCTCTCACATGCCTTCCATTTTCATCTCTCTTTTGGGACCTCCCAGAGCTATACCCTCCTGGGGCTGTCATGCCTCACAGGACAATTTTTTTCCACCCAATATTCATTGGGAGGATCATAAATATTTTTTCCTACAAGTGCCAAACCAGGTACTGTTCTGAGACGGCTAGAAAGGCAGAGAGACTTCCCCAAGGCCTCTAGGCTTCTGCTGCAGCTCTAGAGCTCCTGCGGGTGGCTCTATAGAACTCCTGGCTCCTTTCCTGGTGATCCCATTCCCTGGACCATTAGGCAGCTTCTTGTAGAAACTGTTCAACTCCACAAACCCTCTGCCGGCAAGGCAGCCCTTCCACATGACTAAGTAAAAGCCATTTCCAAGCAGTGAGCAGAGCCAGCACCCTCAAAGGCAACGCAACAACGAGACCTGGAAGGACCATACTTCATACACTGTCACTGAGAGATAAAAAGAACCACTGTTCTGCTGTGAAAGAATGTTGGTGTACACATCCCCTGCTCCTCGGCAACAATTAGCTAACCAGAAGTAGGCAGTGTTGGCCTCTCTTTCCCAGCTCCTTGAAGATCTCACACAGGAACAAATAAACATGGGAGTCACGTTGGTTCCCACAGCACTAAAACATCTGCTAAACAAAGCAGTGGAACAAGGATCCCTTTAAGAGATGGTAATGCCTGAATACAACTGGAAGCCCACTGGCAACACAACTCAGCTTTGCAGAGACCCACAAAACACCAATGCAAAAAGCACTCCAACTCTCCCATCACTGCTTTCTGTGAGGGAGTGAGGGGGGGAAAGGGACTCCTAGGGCGTGACAAGGAGAAGAGTTTTCTTGCAAGCAGGTTGTGCAATCCAGAGCCTCAACTGCTGTATTCAGAGCAGCTTTTCTTCAGGGAAAGGGAACAGACACTAACCCTCTCTGAGGTTGGAGATCTCCAAGCCAAAGCTAGCCAGCAGGCAGAGATGATCAGATGAACAAAAAGAATTTGGTAAGCCATTTGCCATCAACAAGACATCTTCAGAGAGAAGGGAAAGGCGGCCAAGCAGCTTCAGGGCTCCATCCCGGTACAGCCTGCGACCTGACAAAGAAAATGGCAAGAAACATCAGCCAGAGACTGGTGCTATAGATTAACTCTATACACTCACAGAGGGTAACTTGTCAGTGCTTTCCTATCCTTTCCCTGATGAATGAAGACAGCCTGCAAAAACACTGCTTACACCTTTGAGCCTAGATGTAAAAGCAGTGAACGTCCTATAATACTGCTGTTCAATGGTTTCACATACTTGCAGGCACAGGAATCAAGTATGTACTAAATTCACCAGGCAGTTGCTTAGATGGGAAGTTCCTTTCACAGTACTAAGCCCTAACGATAGCTTCAGATCCTCCCCTGCGGAGGAATTCATCCCTTCACTCCCAACCTCCTCCCCAAAGTTGACTCTGGCATGACCCAAACCAGCTCAGAGACAGTTCCTGGATGCATCTGCATGCTGTCTTTCAGCAACATAGCTCCTGTTTCAGGTAGCAGAGAGGTGGTGTCACTGTAAGGTAACCAGAACACCCCCTTCTACGGCCACTGTGTGGTCGCAGTCAGACCAAAGGCCAAGCCCTGAACTCTGGACCCAGCACTGCCTGTTACCAGGAGCACAGGTAAGATACTTATACAAAAGAACAATCCATTCTGATTTAGCTTCCTCGAAAGTCTACCCAAACCTAAGCTAAGCAGCTTCAGTTTTTCCACAGCAAAGATAAGCAGTGGTACCTCAGCAAATACTGATTCTCGTGATACCTGAGCAAATCTTGCTTCCGCTTTGCGCATCGTGTCAAAGTCCCACCCTGTAGATCCACCCCAGCTTAATGAAATGCACCGCCCAACACGGAGAAGCATTCTGGCATACCTCCCGGCCCTCTCCCAACACCACAGGGCTAAGCCCTGCACTGCCACACTCACCCCCCCTGTTCCCGTTCTCCACAGGCTCTGCCGAGTAGAAGATATAATCAACAGTGGCTCCAAGCCCCATGGGCATCGTTGTGACCTCCTGGCGTCCCCCATGTGGCAGGAAGTGGCTGTAGACTGACGTCAGGTTGAGGCCATGCTGGATTACCCCTAAAGACCTGCACAGGAACAGCCACCAAGGAAGGACAGAGAACGACGCAGTCACAGCTGCCGTTCAGTACTGCCGTCACAACTGAAGATGGATGTTCCCCTGCTCCTGCAACTGTCCAAACTACTTTGTGAACACATACAAGACAGTCTTTCAGAATTTCTCACTACACCAAAGACAGAGTGGACTACGAACTTACTTCATCTCCAATACCCCATCCTGTCTATACCCTTCACACTGACCTCACCAAGACAAAGTTGACAGACCAACACTCAGCTGCTGGGTCAACCCTGGGTGGATCTGGCTCTTCCAGGTAACCCTCCTCACCCTCTTCCACCTTCACATCTATCTCAGTCATTACTTCAGCCAGATTTTCAGTGCTCAGGAAAATGAGACCAGGCTTAAGGAAGGTACACCAAATTACCTTGGGAGGAATGGCTGGGGGTCAGGGTCTATCGCCACGGCAGCAGGCTTGGGCCAGTGTGCAGGGCGGTCTGCAAAGGAGCAAAGAGATTCCAGCCAGATCTACATAGATCCTGGAACAGGCTGTGCATCCCAAGTCTGAGAAGCTTCTCCTGAGACCAAACAAATCTTTTTGCCCAAGAAGAGCAGATGGCTCCAAGTCACAGACACCTTAAAGAAAAATACTCAAAGGAAGCCCCAGCCGTAAGACTAACAGGAACAGCCTGAGAGCAAATCACTGCAGACAACTGAGAAGTCATATTCTGTCCTGCTAAGGACATGTCCTTAAAGCATTTAGTATTATCAAAGCTCAGGGTACTTCAGCCTTTGCTGTCAGAGAAAGTTCATTCGCCTTAGCCTACAACTTACTCGGAGGGTGTCTACAAAGGCAGAACAGAAATGGAAAGAGCAGAACCAGCCATGCCACAAGGCCCAGAGGTCAGGCAGGGTCTACTGGGTGCCAGGTTCCTGAGACACCTGCATTGTGGCCATTGTGACATTACAGTCTGCAGGTTTGTTCTCCCCCACCAAAAATCTTGAAGCAAAAAGAAATAAATACATATAATCATTTTATAAGAAACAGCCTCCAAAAGCATCTGAATCTCAGTGTATCTCAAGGAACACAGCCAGTGTGTATAAAGGTGGTAAGATTGTGCTCCTCTGAGCTCTCATGGAATCACACTGTCACAGAAGGCACCCCCTGCCTTCTCCTTTCCTCACCAGGCATTACCTCCACCTCACTTTTTCATCAAAACCGAGCTAGGAGAGGCACAAGCTAAAAAAATCTCCCATTAATACCTGGTTTAGCATCTGTCACACCCTCCAAGAGGATGAGCTGTGGTGGTCGTACACAGGCAACTTCACAAAACTGAAACTGGAGCAGGAAGTCCCGGCTGTACTTATGTCTGCCTGCAGAGAAAAATACAAAGTCAACAAAGGAAATAACTGCAGCAAAATCACATGTATAGGGAACACCTGCCTGTTCTTTAAACCTCTTTAGTTTGAGAGAGGCTTTTGTGCCCAAGCACTCTAATACCATGAGAATGGGAATCTCTTAATAACCTAAAGGCAGAACCGATAAATGCGTAAATGTAGACGAACAGAGCACAGTTACTGCTATCCCTTAGCTAACGCAACGGTCATGGTCAGCACCTCGATGAAATATGTAATGAATGTCCCCTCTGAGACACCACAAGTTCAAGGGACTTTTAAGCAGATCAGTTAGTGTGCAATTCAAGGAAACATCTGCCAAAAAAAAAAAAAAAAAGGAATTCTGGAGATCAGGTTGAAAAAGGTTCTATATTCAAGATTCCAGCACAAGCTATTTAGTGTGCGCTCCTCCTTTTTTTTGTTTTTGTAATCTCTCTAAGGACAGCAGAGAACAGACATGACTGTAACCAGGCTCTCAGGAATTATTTCCTAACAGTGGTGTGCAAATGCTGCTCAAAACCGCTCCCACAAACACCTGTGGCTGCTGGACATCGTTTACAACCGCACTAAAGCATAAATCTGGGAATATGCAAGTGATACACAGAGCAGTGGTCACTGGTAAGGAAACACTCAGCAGAAAATGGCAGAAATTGGGCTACAGCAATAGGTTCCAGAAAAACTAAATTTAATTCATATACCAAGAAATGGGTAGAAGAAGAACATCTTTGGCGAGTGCCTCATGCAACACAGACCCAAGCTATTCAGAGAGACAGTAAGGCCCTCAAGCTGTCCATCCTCAGCAAAGCCATGCTCTCAGTGCACACTGGAGCTCACCGAGTTTCTTTGGCTGGCACAGGGTGACATATTGGCAGCTGTCAGTTATACCCAGTGAGCTCGGCCACAGTGGGGCCATCAGTTTCCGTGAATACAACTGCTGGGAAAAGTTCTCCTGACCAGACACCTGCAAGGAGGCCGGAAACAGAAGAGGAAACATCAGCAACACAGAGTAGAACGTGCAAGCTATAGCCAATGTACATACGTACACCTGCTAAGATCAAGGCAGGAGAATGCCCTCATAGAAAGGCCTGAACTGGTGCAGATACAACAAACCTTCAGCTGGGGGGTGGGTAGATACAATTAGCTAAAAGTCACCTGCAGGCATCTGTTACTGAACTGATGATTTAGCTTGAAAGCCAATGTTGTATTTGGTCCTGGATACACAGTAACAGGTAATGACAAGAGACTCTAGCACAGGTGCCCATTTCAAACTGTTTTCAGTTCAAACATCCACATAAAATTTCACTAAGTCTTGGAGCTGTACTCCCCTAAACTTCCAGTCACCCAGGCACAAAACTCCCATAGCAAGGGAGAACCTGGACCTGAAATTAAGTGGTCTGTTATCACTGGTCTGCCTCAAGGGAAACCTAAAGAGCAGTGGTGGGAACACCACACACACATCTTTCATCTGCTCTCTCCAGCAGTGCTGGAGGCATTGGAGAAGACTGCTGAATAACTGAATTCAATATTCAGACTAGTTCCTCACGAGAGAAAGAACGCAGCTATGCATTTCTCTAGCAGCATGTGATAAAGAGCTGCCCAATCCCAGTTCTGGCTGGCACCTACCTTCCAGGCTGGCATCCCACTGTAAGCAAGTTCACCATTCCGGATGAATTTGTAGAGTGGAGAATCAGGTACAGAGTTCAGGTCTCCACACAAGATGACAGGATAGTAGCTGCCTCCAGTAGTTTTTGCAATCTTGTCTATCTCTGCGAGAAGCAAGGCCATCTGGGCCAGTTTGATATCTCCCCGCCGGGGATTGAACAGCACGTGAGTGTTGGCCACACACAAAGGACTGACTGCCTTCGGATCTAGGCCTTCTGGGAGCAGAGGCTGCAGCAGCAGCACCAAGCCCACGTTATCCCGACTGAGGACATCCAGGCCAGGCCGGAAGTATTCTACGGGGCTGAGGCTGATCAGCTGGAACCTGCTGTGCTTATAGCACACTGCACAGCCATCCGTCTTTGCCCCGGTTCTCCGTTTGTAGCAGCATGCAAAGCCTGAAAAGAAACCATCACCTCTTAGAAGGTTTATCCAGTCGCTACCTCAAGCTCCCGCCATCAGCTGGGGAGTTCAGCATGTCTGTGGAGCAGAAGTGGTTCCTGCAAGATTTGTGTACAGCATTACACCCAACTCTGATCATCATAGTTTATCATTGAGGTTATTTGCCCTCTCCTTGTCCTTCTAGGACCCTCTCAGATTTGTCACTCTGGTCTGTCAAGTCTAAGAAAGCTCAATTGCAAGGGTAAGGGTATAGGTCCAGGCAGGCAGTTGTCATGATTTAACCCCAGTCACCCACTAAGCACCACACAGCCACCCACGCCCGCTCACCTCCCCTCTCCCCCAGTAGAACAGGGGAGAGAATCAAAGGAAAAAGATAAAAAACGCGTGCGTTGAGATAAGAGCAGTTTAATCATTGAACATAAATTAAATAAAGATACTACTATTACTACTAACAATAATAATAACAGATAATGAAAATACTACTGATAATAATAATCTAATATGTAATGAAAACAATGGGGAAAGAAAAATCACCACCCACTGACCGATGCCCAGCCAGTCCCTGAGCAACAATCTCCCCTACCAACTTATATACCTGCTGGCCACGCTGTTTTTGATACAAGCCAAGATGCCGTTGGCCTTCTTGGCCACCTGGGCACACTGCTGGCTCATGTTCAATCGGCCGTCAACCAACACCCCCAGGTCCCTCTCCGCCAAGCAGCTTTCCAGCCATTCCTCCCCAAGCCTGTAGCGATGCCCAGGGTTGTTATGACCCAAGTGCAGGACTCTGCACTTGGCCTTGTTAAACCGCATCCCGTTGGACTCAGCCCATTGATCCAGCCTATTCAGATCCCTCTGAAGAGCCTCCCTACCCTCAAGCAGATCGACACTTCCTCCCAGCTTAGTGTCATCCGCGAACTTGCTAAGGGAACATTCAATCCCTTCATCCAGGTCATTGATGAAGATATTGAATAGAACTGGACCCAGTACTGAGCCCTGGGGAACACCACTTGTGACTGGTCTCCAGCTGGATTTAGCTCCATTCACCACAACTCTCTGGGCCCGGCCGTCCTGAGCATATACTGAGCATGACATTTTACAGCATCAAATATCCCTTGGGTCAGATTGAGTCAGCTGTCCTGGCTGTGTCTCCACCCAGCTTCTAGCAGAGAAGCAGCTGGAAACATAGGGGCAGTATCAGAAACCAAGTAAGTCCTTGGCTTAATGTAAACATTGCTTGGCAACAACTAAAACATCGGTGTTATCAACATTTTTCCCAGCAGAAATCCAAAACACAGCCTCATACTAGCTACTATGAGGATGATTAACTCCCTCCCAGACAAAACCAACACAACAGTTCAGAAGTAGCGGCAGCAGTCACCCAACAGAGAGGAAGAGCACTCTCAAGAGACATTCAGCTGGAAGCACTGCTTGGCCAGTCCCATGAGCGGGAGGTACAGACACACAAAAGCAGGACATACCCATCTCCTTGAACGCCGGTTCCAGCTGCTCCCTGTAATGGTTCTCTTGCACCTCCTGGAGACACAGAACCTGGAAGGAAGGCAGAGACCTCACTCGCTCCACCAGTATTTGCTAGTTACCTTGTTTTGGGGAAGGAAGAAAGCAGAAAGGTGCACTCACATACCAACCCTACAACCAGAAAGGTCATCATCACTGCAACTCTGTCCTGTACTTTCCAGACAGAGAGCAGTAACTTTCTGGGTCACATTAGCTTATCATTCAGCTTTCCAGTGATGAAGCAGAAGATCTTTTATCACACAAAGAGGACTCCAGGAATAAAGTCACTCATGAAGTCCTTTTCTATGCAGGCTTCCCCTCCTGCGCTGCCTTATAAACCTGATCCTTTCCTCCCCAAACACACATTATCTGTTCTTCCTCTACTTCTGCTCTTTAAAGAAGACCTGCTATCAAAGTATGTCTAGTTTTACAGTAACACAATCGAAGAAGATAGACACCTAAAAAACATGCACAAGGCCTCAAATACTCTCAGAGGAATCAGTATTCAGTTACCAAGCAAGCAGTATCTTCCTAAGGTTTCCACCCTGGTTGGGTTTTTTTTTGGTTTTTTTTTAGGGTTTTTTTTTTTTAATCCTGTTAGTTCAAACAAGGAATTCTGGTGACACTGATGTGGGAATGGCTCAGTCATACTCACATCAGGATCCCAGTGCCAGATCTCCTGCAAAAGGTTTGGGAGGCGGTAGTTCCACTTGACAATGTCTGGATGACAGTGTAGATAGAGATCAATGCCCTGCTCCACCAGGTCCTGGGCAAGGATGTTGTAAGACATGACTCGAAATTCAAAGAGAGGAGTGTTTTCTGAGACCTGCTCTGGCACACAGGGCTGGACAGAAAGATCCTCCCAGTCTCTCCATAAAAGCTCTATATGCAAGAGACAAAAAAACAAGTTACAGCCATGCTAGGTACCCTGCTGATACTTTTGTTCCCTGGGGGCCCAGAAAATAGCCATTCTAAGCCAGGGTGTCCTATAGCCTCTGAGCAAACCCTCACCCACTCTGGTTTTCAGGTGCTCTTTTTGGATGCCTTTGGACAGCTGTCAATGGAGATGGCGTAACAGAAGACTGGAGCTAAGCACATCGAAACACTCAACCAGCTCCTGGGTGCATTTCGTTTTACAAAGCCAGCACTTGGGAACAGTTCCTGGGAAATGAACACACACTGATGTTCAGATCAGACGGTCTAACAGCACAGAGACTATTGGCTATGACCAGCCCTCCCTCAGTAAAACCTCACTTCAAAGTTTTCATTAGCCGATCCTGTCACTTCTGCAGGGACAGATACAATCAATGCCTCACAGCCAGCCCACACACAATAACCTCACCACATTCTCTACAAATGCAAATCCCAAACTGGACATCAGATTCAGAGCTGTTACTACTGACCATGGTAGGGTACCTCTGTCGGGAGAGGACAAAATTGTGCCGTACCCTGGATGGGCCAGGCTGGCAGCTTCGTTGGCACTGTCTCTGCATCTTGCGATAAACTCCAGGCCAGCACAGCTGGGTCTTCATTCTGCACTTCTACATCAATAGCAGCACAGCCAGCTACCTGGTGCTCCGTCTGTGGTACCACAGCTGCCCAAGGGGCACTGCCTGATACAGCCACTGTCTCCTCTGCTGGTAATTTTGCCAGGTCAGTCACAGCATGATCTTGCGTTTCTGAAGAAGCCAAGGCATGTAGCTCTGTGAGCTGCTGACCAGCACACCAGGTGACTTCTGGAGCTGAATTCAGGTCACTGAGGCTAGTCATCAATAGCTCTGGACCTTCTAACCAGTCACTAGCGCGCGTAACTGATACTTTCCCCACTGCTGGAACACTCTCACTGGCTGGCAAATTCCCTGCTCCCTCCTCCAGCCACTGCTGAAGAAGAGCTTCTTGCTCTTCTGGGACCGGCCTTCCTCTGACTGCAGCAAAGACACCTTCTATCTCGGTGGACGTGCTCTTTGCCAGAAGCACATTCTTTCGACAGGTAAAGAAAGCATCTCGGAGGGCCCGGAGGAGCCGCGCCGCCGGCAGCAGCACGTAGCAGAGCACGGTGCCGACTCTTTCCTTCTTTCCTACCCATTTGCTGCTACTCCATGCAATACACCATTCAGTATAGCCACCCAAACACATGACTTCTCTGAAGAAAACCAGCTGCAGTCTCAGTAACTTACCCTGCCTCTTGCCAAATGCTAGGCTGCAGTCCAACTCTAGTTATGTTAGTAAAACCCACTGAAACTGTACAGGATGGCAGTGGTTTTACCAGCTCTAGGGAATGCAGCTCTAACTTAGGCAGCACCACAGCCAGTTGGCCAAGCTAAAAGGCCTTGTGGAAACTATCAGCTCTCAGCCACACATGTAAAGGCAGAGTCTGTAGAAGCTGGGTGCGTGGGCCAAGAAGCCAAGCTCTTGTAGATGGACACTCAGAGCAAGTTTCTTCCCAGGGATTGAGAAAGTAGTGCTCAGCTAAGAGGAACAAACATATCGCAAGGATTGTTGTAGGAGAAAAACTGTTCTGTTATGAAGAGATGAAAAATAAAGGCACAGAGGGGCCAACATGTGCAGTTAAAAGCCTTATTAGAGAGAATATATGCACAGAAGAAGTCCTAGTAAGAATTACAGATCACCTGATGACTGTGGTAAAAAACTTTTAAAAAAATGCTGTGAATATAACACTCAAATATACTAATATTGGTAGGGTAAAGTAGAAAAAGGCAGGGACTCTTTTCACTTGTATCTATAAGAGATGACAGCATTTCTGTTTTGCTATGAATTCTGCACAAACAGTAGTCCCTACTGTCAACTAGCAATTTCTGTTGTCTACAAAACTCTTTTTCTCTACCGTATCCCTGTGACAGTCAGCCACAGCAGTAACATACAGGAGTCAGCAACATCCGTGTATGCTTCTACTGCATCTTTCATGTCAACATTTTATGTGTCAGAAATGGAGCTTTAAGAACCCCAATCCTCTCTGCAGTTTCGTAAGCTCATGAATGCCAGAAACACCAGTGCACCAAGGTAGTATTTTCGCACACCAGGAGCCAAGCACAACTGTTAGAAAAGCCTGTTACTACAGGGTAAGGGCTGAATTTGAGAGGAGTCAACTAGCTGCTCACTATGACCACAGTCTGCCAGTGGCTGCTACAGGCCTGGGGACAGGTTCAGGGAGAAGAGGGGCTTTACATCCAGCACCAGGGACTCTGAAGCAGCAGCAGGATCTATGAAACTAGGTGAAATATTGATGCAATATTCCATCCGAAGCAAGAGTCCATCCATGAAGTCACCCGCAGGTCCTCGGGGAGTCACAGACCGCAGAGCAGGCCATCTCCAAAGCCATTCCCAAGCCTTCGGCGCAGGCCTGGGTCAGGAGGCTCGGGCCTCCACGCAGACTTCAACCTGCCCCTACA
>NW_010248193.1:0-14368 GCF_000690775.1 Eurypyga helias | reverse complement strand
GATTCTATGATTCTATGATAAGAAGCAGTTTTCCTCCAGGTGGCCCCAAGGCTGGAGGCGTGCACCGAGGCATTGTCTACAGCACTCGCACCGCAGATTTTTGGCCATTTGACAGGCAGCATTTTACATGCGAACACTGCACCCGTAGAACCAGCAACTGGCACAAACATCACTGTCAGTGAAGATGTGATTTTGGATGCACAGGCTTGGAACCACAATGGATTGAAGCCAGTCAAAAGTGGTGTCCCCCAGGGCTCAGTATTTGGGCCAGTGTCGTTTAACATCTTCATCAATACCTGGACGAGGGGAACGAGTGCTCCCTCAGTAAGCTTGCAGTTGACACCAAACTGGGCGGGAATGTTCATCTGCTTAAGGGTAGAAAGGTTTTTTAGAGGGATCTGGACAGGCTGGATGGATGGACCAAGACCAGCTGTATGAGGTTCAACACAGCCAGGTGCTGAGTTCTACACCAGGGTCACAGCAATCCCATGTCATGCTACATGACAAGTGGTCAGGCAAGATGAAATGGCCTCAAGTTGCACCTGGGGAGGTTTAGACTGCATATTAGGAAAAATGTAATCACTAAAAGGGCTGTCAGGCATTGGAACAAGCTGCCCAGGGAAGTGGTGGAGTCACCATCCCTGGAGGTATTTAAAAGACGTGTGGATGTGGTTTTCAGGGACATGGTTTTGTGGTGGACTTGGCAGTGCTGGGTTAATGGTTGAGCTTGATGATCTGAATGGTCTTTTCCAACCCAAAAAGATACCATGAATCTATGAAATCAAACCCTATTTTTTTTTCCCAATTGAACCATACGGGTTGGTTATCCAACTGTCTGCCACTTAACCCACTGCTACCAGTCCCATGTCTGCTGCAGTGAGGGGATCCCACGGCACGCAGATGCAGTTAGAAAGATTCTAAGTGATGCCCTAGTTATATAGAGAGATAGTATCATTTTACAGATGTCCTCAGCAGGGAGATAATACAGTAAAGTGCCAAGGAATAAACCAAACCAGTGTAACCACAGAAGGTTACTCTTCGCTTACTCCCAAGCAACTCTACTGAGCACGTGATATTTCTACACTTTGATTTGCTACTGCCCTCTGAACTGACAGTAATTGCTGCTTCAGCTTTTTGTAGCCAGCTGATTATACTGAGCCAAAGTATGTCAAAATATTTAATCATTTGACATTACAGCACGGCAACAACACATTCAAGGTGTTTGGCTCCTTGTTTATACTCAGATGGAAGTAGCTAATACTTGTAAAGTGCTTTAAGAATTTGGAATGAACTGTGCCAGAAAAACACGATTCCCTGGTACCTCCAAATACTTGAAGGAACAGACTGGAAGCCACTGACACTTTGATATGTTGTGCTGAAAATGCATAGTTCATGGAAGTTTAGGGAAGGAGTTGAACCCACTTGTAAATTTACAAAAAAAAAGCTTTAAAATTGATTTTGTTCAATGAATCCATTTAATCTTCCGAGCACAGTAAGCAAAGCAGAGAAGTATTCATTGGTTCAAGCATTTTGTTTCTGGCTTTCGATTAAAAAGAGCATCACCCTGTGTTCGACTCAGCACGCACTTTAAAAGCAAGCTTACAGCCTGTGCTCTGGCTGCTGCAATACCCAGTTTGTCTCACGTCTCGGCAAGTTACACAAAGGTACTGCGCTTCTAAAGCCCCCCCTAAAATCACTGATGTTGAAAATACTGCAGAGTCTTGAGACCTGTGACAGCCTGTGCTTCTGTACCATCATTCACCCTTGATGTAAAACTGTGAGGTACGTAATCTCACAACGCTGAGTGCTCCCAGCCGGCAGTGCCTATTTACAATCTCGAAGGCTACCCCTTTATTACACGGGCTACTCAAAATTTCACATCCTCAGCAGCAACACTGCAATTCAGCTCTGTTTGCGAAAGCACTAAGGAGCTGCGCTCTTTCAGAAGAAGGGCTGCAGGAACTAGATGATCTTTAAGGTCCCTTCCAACCCAATCTATTCTGTGATTCTATGAATTAGTTGCATGGACTCCATCCTCTGTAGGATGGCAGTATGCATACATCCTAGACACGTTTACTGTGGTATTTTTAACTGGAAAACCTAAAAAAAAATTAACTGATTTTCCAAGTTTGTGGATTAGTTGCTGGCAGGCTTGGGAGCAGAAATTCAGCAATACATCCTCACTTAGTCCAGAGGAACTAACTTTATAGGAACTAACACAATGAGTAGTGTGAGGCCTCAAAAACGTGCAATTAAGAAAGAATGTTTTATTTTCTCCTTCATCTGCTAAGTGTCATGCAGATATACCTCTCCTTTTCTGCAAGACAGCCTGCTCTGCAGTATCACATGTCAATGATATATTATTTTTAATGGTTTCCTTTGTGCTGCCTTCAGTTGGCTGGAGCACTTCACTGGTAAACACTCAACTGTTGTTCTAGTGAATATTAAAATTCAGTTTGCTGTGCTGGGTCCAGTCTTCTCTATGTCACAGAATCATAGAATGGGTTGGGTTGGAAGGGACCTTAAAGATCATCCAGTTCCAACCCCCCTGCCATGGGCAGGGACACCTTCCACTAGACCAGGTTGCTCCTCCTCCAGGGTTGCTCCAAGCCTCATCCAGCCTGGCCTTGGACACTCCCAGGGATGGGGCATCCACAGCTTCTCTGGGCAACCTGTCCCAGTGCCTCCCCACCCTCCCTGGGAAGAATTTTTTCCTGATGTTCAATCTCCCTGCAACCTGTTACCCCTTGTCCTGTCAATCCCTGCCCTTGCAAAAAGTCCTCCCCCAGCTTTCTTGCAGGCCCCCATGTCACTGATGTCGGCTTTTCCAAACTAATTGATACTAGTGACCTCTACAAAGCCCTGGAATGGGCTGAAATCATGTCTAGCTGGTAAAATCTGCATTCGCATCCATGTAGGTGACCTCCTGTTGGAAATTATGTGTTTATCCACAGTGAGTCAGACAGGAGGAAGGATCCTGCCAAGGAAAATGTGGGACCGGTGGCTGGCAAGTGCTGAAGCTAACCCCAGCTATCACAGTGGACAACAGCAGGGACTGGGACCAGATGGCCACATTCTCCTGTTTCCAGTTACCCCTCTGCACAGTGGATTCTATGATATTGATATATTTGATAGATGCTGCAAGAATTGATTAGCTAATGTTTTGCACAGGGCTTGGGAGTACTACATAATTAGCTAATGCTTGCACAGGGTTTTGGAGTGCTATATAGTTTCTGAGTATTATTAATATCCTTGCAGAGAAGCCAGTTAGTCTCAGAACTCACTTTGCAGAATGTCTCTTACAAACTGGGCAAGACTGAAACTGAGAATGAATTATGTTGGTATAAAGTCTGCATCCTTGATAGTGTGGGCATATGGATCTTGGAGCAGAAATTGTGAAACCCATGGACTTTACCGTTTTCTTCAGTCTGCTGTGATAGAAAACATGCTGCTATGTGACTACATTATAAATCTGAAGACATAAATAATCTATAGGGACTACACATAACCTGGTCAAAGACGTGAAATGCCGTTACACGGGCCTGCTGGAGTTGCTCTTATGAGTGTATTCTTCCAGTGCAGCACAAGGAAAATGCAGGTAAGAAGGAAATACAATAGAAACTTAAAAGACAGCGGTGCAAAGGCCAAGCTGAAGAATCTCAATTCTCATCTATAACACTGCCAAACTGACTTTGTCGGAGTTTTCACTTATTGAAAAAACTCACACGCGCAACAGAGTACTTCATCTGAATTGAGCAAACTGAACCTAGCTAGAGACAGAGCTTCACAGGCCTTAGGGGAAAGCTGCAGGTATATAGATAGTCTGTTCCATTGGTCTGAAGATCTGCTTTCTCTGAAATGCATTTCTCTCTCAAAAATGCATTTGGTGGACAAAAAACTGAACATGAGCCGGCCGTGTGCGCTGGCAGCCCAGAAAGCCCACCGTATCCTGTGCTGGATCAGGAGAAGTGTGGCCAGCAGGTCAAGGGAGGGGATTCTGCCCCTGTACTCTGCTCTGGTGAGACCCCCCCTGGAGTGCTGCGTCCAGCTGTGGAGCCCTCAACATCAGAAGGATATTGACCACTTGGAGCGAGTCCAGAGGAGGCCACAAAGATGCTCAGAGGGCTGGAGCACCTCTGCTATGATGAAAGGCTACAAGAATTGGGCTTGTTCAGCCTGGAGCAGAGGAGGCTCCGAGGAGACCTCATTGCAGCTTTCCAGTATCTGAAGGTCTAGAAGGGTGCTGGGAGAGGCCTTTTTACAAGAGCCTGTAGTGACAGGACAAGGGGTAATGGGTCCAAATTGAAAACAGGCAGGTTTAGATTAGACATCAGGAAGAAATTCTTCACAGAGAGGGTTGGGAGGCACTGGCACAGGTTGCCCAGAGAAGCTGTGGATGCCCCCTCCCTGGATGTCTTCAAGGCCAGGTTGGATGTGGCTTTGAGCAACCTGGTCTAGTGGAAGGGGTCCCTGCCCATGGCAGGGGGGTGGGACTAGATGATCTTTAAAGTGCCTTTCCACCCTAACAATTCTGTGATTCTATGATTCTTAAATACTTAGCTTGAAGTAGGCTGTTTGCTCACTCATTCCTGCCAGAGCGAAAAGAATTGCTGGGCTTGGATATAAATCAGCCCTTCCAAGGTAAATCATAGTTGGCCAACAGCCTGGTTATTAACATATCTGAGGCCAAGTGGTTATGCTCAGAGGGTCTAGGAAGGATCAGAAGCGGAGTTAGTTTTGATATCTCCTACTATTTTACATCTGAGTGTACTTCCTTGTTGCCCACAAGAATCAGCTATGCCAGCTGAAACGGCAGATTTACACAGACAGACTTCTTTGTACCTTCTAGCAATGGGAAAAGATGAACACTGAATTCGTCCTAAATTGTATTAAATGGAACTGGCAGCAAAATAAAATCTGCAATTTTATTTTTTCCTGTTGGATACTGATCCTATGAACATGCATAGAAAGCAACGTGTATCCTGCTTTCCATCACCGCAATCTAATTCTGGATTCGAAGCTTTTGCTCCAGATACTGACTAGTATAACAGGATCAGCTTGACCCACAGTCCTTACAAACTTGACCTTGAGAGTAGAGCTTCCTGAACACCCATCCTGCTTTCTCCTGAGGGAAGAAAGATGAAAGTGAAGAATGGCACCAGGGGCCATTTAGGAGGTATAGGAAGATAACATTAGCAAAGATAAAAGACATCTTGCTCAACTAGCATCTGGGAACTAATTAGGTGTTGAAGGAGCCATTGAAAGAGATGGAAATTCTGTTTGTCTAGCCAATTTTAACGCAGCCAAACAGCCTTTTACTGTACATCCTGCATGGATAATTTATGATGGCTAAGAAAAGATATGCCCTGTTCTGACTTTCAGTGATGTAAAGCTAAAATCTATTCCGTGGTTTGAGACAGCAGACTGTTCTTCTCTCATCATTCATCCATTACTCTCATATTCCTCAAATGAAAAATGGCCAGGTCCAAACTGAGATGGGGCCACTGCTAACAACCCACATACGGAGCAGTGAAGCTTCGTGCAGAATCTTCCAAGTCACTGTTGACCAGAGCTGGTATCTCCACAGGGTGCAATCCTGAATAGCTCTCAGAAGCCAACGCAGGTCCAAAAGCAGTGCAATGGTAAGATCAGGCAAATCCATGCTGCTGGTGAGCAGAAGAAAACACTCCACATATAAATACTGTGTTGACAAGACTTTAGCACTTGCATTGGCTCGGTTATCTCTGAACCCAACGTCATTGCAAAGTGCAGGCTGGGCGATGCAAAGCACTCCCTTGTGCATGTATCCTTTGCAATAAATGGAAGTTACTCCAATTATTTTCATTCCGGGGAGTTTCAGTGTAGAAGTAAAAGTGTTGATTTCACATATTTCATGTAGATGGCTCAGTTCAGCTCTACTGTTACACTGCCATCATTTTATTTGTCTCACTGGAGTCAATGCTGGATTTATATCTAGTATTTCTTCCACAATACATAAACATGACAGTTTCTCAGGAAAACATGAATTTTTAAGAGAAACAAACAATTTCTTTTTTTCCTAAACTCATCCTGAAAAATCCAGAGATTACTTCATGATCAGAGGGAAAAACCTTCAGACAGAGACCAAACAAAAATATTTACTTCTGAAATCATAAAAATTAGTACACTGGAACACCTGAAAGAAGATTCTTATAATGGAAATTGTCAGGCAACTTGTCATCTCTGTTACTTTTTTTCCCTATAATAACAATCTCTGCTTTTCTATTCAGCCTCTCATGACCATTAACATGTAATGCTAAACCACCTCATCCCAAAAAAAGACGAGAGATTATTTCCCTTGTGCCGTCCACCCTCTTCAGAAGACGGAGTTGTTTGTGGTGAAAGCCCTGAGCCTACTTTCTAGAGCCGTAGGACTATCACCCGGCTCACCTCCGACTGTCCTGCTGACTTCCAGCAAGACACGCACTCCCAACCTCTCCTTCTGCTTCCCTTTCTCATTTTTAAGATGGCACTAACACTACTCCTCATTTTTTATTCCAGCTTGGCAGGGCATGCACCAATTCTTACAATGGCCATATGTCTACTGCTCGGCACAACACGGGGCCTGACCAAAGTCACAGGCTCCAGTTGCCACAGTTCACACAAATATGAAGAATGTGCCATGGGGGCAAGAGATTTTGTGGCTACTGGTGGCTTTACCAAGCTTTCACACAGTCACAGGAGGATATTCTAGAGCGGAGAATGACTCACCTTGAACGCCTACCACCTACACTCACCTACTAAACTAGCTGCTGTCTCCATTGAAGTGTTTTCAGTCTGTTATTGCTGCTTTCTTACACAAGGAAAGATCTCAGAGGGATCTAACAAGGACCTAACACTCTGGGCAATTTACAGCAAATCTATTTGTTGTGCTGTACATTAAATCTTCTACCCAAACAGAATCATAGAAACATGGAATTGTTTTGGTTGGAAAAGACCTTTCAGATCATCAAGTTCAACCATTAAGCCAACATGGCCAAGCCCATCACTAACCCATGTCCCTGAGCAGCACATTCACACGTCTCTTAAAACCCTTCAGGGATGGTGACTCCCCCCTCCCTGGGCAGCCCCTTCCAACCCTGACAGCCCTTTCCAGGAAGACATTTTCCCCAATATCCAACCTAAACCTCCCCTGGCACAACTTGAGGCTGTTTCCTCTTGTCCCATCGCTTGTCCCTTGGGAGAAGAGACCGACCCCCCTCGCTGCACCCCCCTTTCAGGGAGCTGTAGGGAGCGATAAGGTCTCCCTGAGCCTCCTCTTCTCCAGGCTGAACCCCCCAGCTCCCTCAGCCGCTCCTCACAGGAATTGTGCTCCAGCCCCTTCCCCAGCTCCGTTCCCTTCCCTGGACATGCTCCAGCCCCTCAGGGTCTTTCTTGTAGCGAGGGGCCCAAACTGACCCCGGGATTCAATGAAAGGACTTATCAGATATCTCATGCTCAAATGCAGCTTAAGGGGTTGGGATGATAAAGGATGGTACTTGTCCCTTGGAAAGGAAAAAATCAACACCATGTTGTTACTGTGGTTTTCTTGAAAAGTAGGATTTCATTTATACTACACATATAGGACAGGACTGTATGCAACACAGCACAGCAAAGTGTCTAAAACTGCCTGGGCAGTCTGTCCTTGTCTTTCCCATGGAGATAAGCACAGAATGGGAGAAGAGGAGTAAAGAGCCATGGCTAAACTGCCCCAGGCATCAGCAAACAGAGGAGAGATGGATCCAGCACAAGATTGATGTGGACACCGTTCACAGTCTGACCCACGTCAAATGAAACATAAAATTGAGGTCCTTCCCTACTGTGAAAAAGTCAGGGGGGACTTCTCAGCAGCAGATCTCAAGGATCAGTGCTGCTACAGCTCTGTGAAATTTCCAACTAAAATCCCCCCTCTGGTTCGAAATGGAAACTGTACTCTTTGGCGCTAAAACGTGGGTTGTCAGAGAGCTGCTGCATTTCCAGCCTGTGTCTTTCTGACCTTTCAGACTGACCAACTGAGTTTGGTGGAGTATCTTCTGGATTTTTCATCTGCATAACAGATCACAGGCAGGTCGACCACTTAAAAGCAATTTGGATCCTTCAGGATGAAAAATTGTTTCTGTTATTGAATATATGCATAATTACTACTAAAATTATATTTGAAATGGTTACCAGGGAACACAATTTTAGCCCATACCAAGGACTGAGAAGTCAAGAGAAAATGAACAGAGCACGTTTTAATCAGAATATAAGTAGTTTTCCAGCTACTATAAATAGAAAAGGCTGTAAGAACGCATCCAACAAGCAGAAGAAAGTGTGAGGAGGGTAAAATTCCGCAGTGTTTTGGCTTTGGACTTCAGAAGGTAGTGAGTATGAGATAGTGTGAAATACAAAGAAGCCTTTGTTGTTTACATCTGAAGTTTAAAAGTGGCACAGTGTGAATAAACAAAGGATGTTCCATGAAACACTGCAGCAGTGATGTACTCGCTCCGTTTGAGTTCCAGCAACAGCATGTAAATAGAGTCATTGCCTTCTTGTTTAAAAGGAGAAGGAGGTAAACTTTAAAGCTTGCCTTCCAGAAAATCTCATTTACCCAGATCTTTAAGTTTTTGATAGGCTTTTAAGTGGTAGAAAACACACAAGCTTAATAAGACTAGATCTGGATCATTTAGCATTTCCTTTCAGGTTGGTTAAGCTTCTTACTAACGATAATAACACACATGCTTTTGAAAACCTGAATTAGCTGTTTGTTATCTTTTCTGGAAAAAAAAGTTTTGCTCTCAGGTATTGGGTTAATACCAAGCAATTTATTTTTTGTGCAGACACGAATAAACCATACTGCCATGACAGTTCCAGGAGGTAACTGATTATTTTACATGAGGATGCATTATGATCCTTGATAAGGACAGAATCTAAAGATACATAGATTCAGTTATATATTCAGAAGAATATTTCACGTTGAGCAGTTACATAGCATCAAACATCATTCAAGTTGGTTACGGTATCTGTTGGTTATGGTATCCGTACATACCTATCAATGCAAAGAAAGATTTGATCAAAAAAAATTTGATCAAATCTTTGCTCAAATTTGATTTTAATTCAAAATATTCTAACCTATTCCTATGACACAGACAGAGGGTAACTTTTGATTAATTAAAAAAAAATTGTTATGATTTGTATGTGAGAGAGAATCATAGAATCACAGACTGAGTTGGGTTGGAAGGGACCTTAAAGATCATCCAGTTCCAACCCCCCTGCCATGGGCAGGGACACCTTCCACTAGACCAGGTTGCTCCAAGCCTCATCCAGCCTCGCCTTGAACACTTCCAGGGATTGGACATATGGAAATCGCAGAATCAGTAACGTTGGAAAAGACCTATAGGATTATCTAGTCCAACAATCAACCCAAGACTACCATGTCCTCAAAGCACCATGTCTACATGTTCCTTGAACACCTGCAGGGATGGTGACTCCACCGCTTCCCTGGGCAGCCTGTTCCAACGCCTGACCACTCTTTCAGTGAAGAAGTTTTTCCTAATATCTAATCTAAACCTCCCCTGATGCAACTTGAAGCCATTTCCTCTTGTCCTATCACCACCTACCCGGGAGAACAGGCCAGCACCTGCCTCCCTAAATCTACACTGGAGCAGGAGATGAAAATGCATTTTGAATTAGCATGTAGAGTCCTGAGAATTTCCATAGAGATCGGTTTAGTTTTGCTTATTTGATGCTGAAACCAACTGATCCCAGAGTGGACACATGGTGATGCTGCCAGCCACGCACTGTTTTTATTGTAGTGAACCCTGTGTATGCAAAGTTGCTGAAGGTACCAGAGACATGCTCAGAAACTTGGCAGGTCTGAAAATAGACAGATGAGAACCTCCAACCCACTGGAGTGACATCTAAACATCAGAAAAGGCCTCTCCAGGACATCACAAATATCACTGTGATATTTGTGCATCAGACAACAAAATTTGTAGTGACAGGACAAAGAGAAACAGGTTTAAACTGAAAGAGGGAGATTGAGATTGGACATCAGGAAGGAATTCTTCCCGGAGAGGGTGGGGAGGCACTGGGACAGGTTGCCCAGAGAAGCTGCGGATGCCCCATCCCTGGGAGTGTCCAAGGCCAGGCTGGATGAGGCTTGGAGCAACCTGGTCTAGTGGAAGGTGTCCCTGCCCACGGCAGGGGGGTTGGAACTAGATGGGCTTTAAGGTCCCTTCCAACTGAAAACATTCTATGATTAGACCTGAGAAGTTCGCCCACATACCAAAACAGGCAAAACTGATAAAGCAATAAAGGGAAATGTGCACAGGTGGGGTCAAACCAAAGCTACTAATCCCGCGTCACTCACTGCATCACCTTGCTAGGGCCATATCCAAGCACACATTCCTGTGAAAGCAGCCCCACAAAAGCCATCTAGGAAGACCAAACTGCTAGCGAGTTACTAGCACAGTTGCACATGACAAAAGAATAGAGAATTAATCCGATTTCACTAATCCCTACCCATCTACAGACTCTCTGGTGAAGATTTTGCTGTCGACTTTATTTTCAGAGTAAGCTGGTTCACCGAAGAAAAACTAGAAGTTCTGAGTTATTCTTCAGGCCTTAATAACCACTTCTTGTGTGAGTGCCCTCGAAAGCAGATGGCTTCTGGTTACGTGCCCACAGACTGAAAGCACAATGATACTCCTGAAATCTGCAAATACAGGGCAAAGAAGTCAAACTTTGAATGCTAACTAGAAAAACAGAAATACGACCTGCACCCTTTGCAAAGCAAGTTCACTTCAACAGCCCAAACTCTGTGCATATTTATTTAAGAGAAATTAATTTCCTTCTACAGTTTTGAAAACTGGTTACTTGTGCCTTCAGCAAAACTATTTTACCAGAAGAGGGGAAAAAAGGCACTTGGCCAGAACATCATCTGCAAAACCAGTATAGGTATTTCATGCCCTCTGGCAGCTGTCGGAAATGCTGAGAGCAGAGCAGCACGTGGAGAGGGGTGAAAACAAAAATCCTTCATAAGGCAGCAGGGCAAATCCTACAGATTCAGCTCCTTCACACACCATCCCTGAAAGAGCTTCCTCTGTGTAGCTCTGATCAGACTGCTTCTGAGCACAACAGAGAGCAACGTATTACAGGGAGCTAGCGAGCTATCTTTTAACTCCACGTACCTTTGATTAGCAACACATTTCTTTCACCAGCTGCGGTGCTTTTTTTCACCAGCTATCATGATTTCTTATTAAAAGGGTGCACATTAGGCTTGTGGAAAAATAGCTGTGAAGGAGACCTCCAGAGCTTCTTTAGCTCATCCACCTGCCCAACGCTCTACCTGCTCCTTCTTGGAAGAGTTTAGATACAAGCTGTTCTCATATATGCGATTAGCAAACCTCACCACAAACCTACCCCCACAGCAGGGGCTTGATGTTTGAGTGAGATTCACAGTCAACAAGTTAATTTGTCAGTAAGCTTAGAAAATACGAGACCGTCCTGGACTCCAGGGTCAAATCCCACCTCCTAGCATCCACGGAATGGATTTATGTGTCTAGAAAGGAGATTTGAATTTGGCCATTAGTAAAGCAAAATACCGAACTGATCGTGGCTGGATAGGAGGCAAAGAAAATGCAGGGAATGCACTTTACATTTCAGTGAGAGCCTGGCATTTGCAGCACATCATCTTCCTGCCAGCTACAGAACAGCAGCGACTTGGCAGAGGTTTGATAGCCAGATGTCATCCTCATCTGGTTGTCTTGGCTCAGGCTGTTTGTTTGAAATGAACAGCAAAACAGAGCGAGTATGGGGTCTTCCTGGTGCTACTTGCACGACAAGAAATAGAAGTGGGAAAGGTCTTTTGGGCGATGCCGTAGTCCTCTGAATCTGGCACTGTTTTGCACAATTTTGTCGAATTTACAGCCCTCACCAGGCGAAATCTGGGAGGTGGAATCGGTGTTAACCGGCCAAGAACAAAACGGGATATAAGGATTTGTTTGACAGCTGTCTCTCTTCGGGTGATGAATACGGCACAAACGATCTCCCGGCGTACTTCCCCAAGGCAGCTCTGAACACATTTCAGCACTCAGAGCCCTGGGTGCGTTTCCCAGGGCTAAATGCTGCAGTTACATTTCTTTGTCCAAAAGCATCGCTGTGTCTCTCCTCCACTGAAACTGTGCAGTTGGTTCTTTTATTTAAGGAGAGAGACCCTTTGTTTTCTGCTTTTCTGTTAGATTACCTTAAACACAAGGAGAAAAACATCAGGGTAGCACCTGTCTAAAACCTGCTGGCTTTCTAGTTCACTGTTAGTTAAGCTTGTACAAGCTCTTAAAAGATGCACTGATCAACACGGAGGTACGCAGTCTAACGTTACATATGCCTCCTACCACATCGTACTTCAGAAACGGCAGAAGAGTTGAACTAACGGGCAAATTTGCCAGGATTTTGATGCGGCAGCTAAGCCACAAATGCCTTCAGACCCAGGCAACAAAAGAGAGAAGTACATACCGTCCTCGCTAAGACCCCACGTGACTGACCTTATATCAGAAGGAGAATTACTTTTTTAAACTGAAAGCCTGATAGCGCGCCTGTATGTTTGTATACACATCAATATGTGTGATGAGAAGGCTGCTTTGTGGCAAAACCTGCCAACAAACCCATTTTTTTGTCGCCATCTGCTAGGAAGAGAGCGAGCACCTGTTAGGAGCAGCTGCTTGAATGCAGAATGTAGGTAAGAGAAAAATCAGTTTCATTTTGGAGTTGGCCTGCTGCAGGTAGCACATGGCTCTCACCAACAAGGATGCCAAGTGGTCCTTTTTAAGCTTGTCCTAATTAGGAAGTGGCTAGCGTTACGAAATCTCAAAACTGTTCATTTAGGTTATTATAGCAAGTAGAGGGAAATGACGGGGGTCCCTCCATCACCCCCAAAAACACCTCCCCAGCCTCCACTGGGTCTCTGCCCCTGCACTCTCCCCTGCCTTTTCCTTTTTTTGGAGAGCACGGGAAAAGCTACCAGAGCATTTGGAGATGTCGTGCATGGCTCCGTGCCTCTCCTGGCATGGCAGGCTGCAGCAGGACATGTTGCTCCAAGGAATCACAGCGTTAGCAACACCCCTCTACTCCTGCCTTCGGAGAACAACTGCTTCCCTTTTGCTGCCTCTTTACGTCCGTCTCAGCGTGGGTCCTTTGAGGGCTTTACAAGAAGGAAATGAAGGGGCTCGGTCCAAGCGCTCACTGTGATCAAGGCTACAGGCACCAACAGATGCCAACCCTGCCAGGTTGTCATTTCTCCAGGGGAAGCAATGGGGGTCTCCACCATCTAGGCAACTCAAAGTGGGCAGGAGAGACACATTAAAGGATTTCCCATACTCTTCCAAGTGTTATATCCAAAATCACAAGTCAGCGTGGCCTCTCCCACCATGCCTGACACCACGGATGGTCTCAAATCTGCTGCCCTTAATCCATGCTTACGGTATCTGTGTTTCCACTAAAGGAGTAAGGTCATCTTGATTGTTCTCTCTGAACCTCCCTAGCACAGAATCATGTTTCTGTCTAATTTTCTTCAGCCAGTGAATAGAGCCTTTGTACCCCACAGCCACGTTTGTCTTGCACAGCCTGTGGGATACAGTCACCTTATAAAAATGGCCAGCACTGGACCATTCCAGGGTGTGAAAGGGCTTTTGGTCTTAAAAATCAGCAAGCCTGCAGGGGAATTTCCTGTTCCTCTTTACCACACAACACTACATCTAGTAATCACTGGGGGAGGTATAATCGCACCCCAAGAAGCTCCTGTCTACATCCAGGTAACAGCAACAGGAGGTCAATGGATGGGTTTCCCCTTGCACAGGGAAAATTTGCAATAGGCACTGATATTTAGGACTCCTTCCAGGACCAAACATCTTCCCATTTTCTCTTTTTCCTGTTTTCTCATGTTCTTTATCCGCCATTTCTTGTCTTCCCAACCCTGTTTCCTACCTGCCCATCTTCTGAGTTGCCCTGTGTCACCGTTCTGTGCTAAGAAAATGATAAATATTTGACTCACATAACCTTTTTATAAATAGAATGTCCAACTCATTCAATCTCAGAGGTTGATATTTTCTTAAATGGCAGCAAAGAACTGGTCTGAGTGTCACAGCAGGCTTAAAGGTGAAAGTACAGAGGTTAATGCACAAACATAGACACTGTCTTGAGAAACAAGGGATATTCCCAAAGCGTTTTTGAGGCTCCAACCTCTGTGGTCTGCATTACATTTCAGCTGGATCACATGCTGATCAAAAAACCCCTGATTCCTGGGTGAGAAAAAACCCACCACGCTTGGGTTATGGAAACCAGAGCAAGATTGGAGCTAAATCCAGCTGGAGAC
>NW_010248192.1:35413-37659 GCF_000690775.1 Eurypyga helias | reverse complement strand
GCCCGGGCTGAGTCTCGAACAGGGGGGTGTCTCCTCCGGAGAGCGGGGCAGCGGGGGGGTTGAGGGGCCTCGGTACCCAGAAAATCAGCTTGAAAATGGGGTTTGTGCTTTAGCCCAGGAAGATTTTGCTCTAAGAGCCCCAAAATCTCCTCTCGTAGCTGGTTTCACCCCTCCCCGTTCTGCAGCTGGACGTATACCGGTGAAAACGCTTGCTATGAAGCATGTAGGGTACTTAAATCTATTTTTAAACCTTAAAAATATATATATAGTCTTAAAAAAAAAAAAAAGCAGCAGGGGATGGGGGTTGCCCTTAATGCCCAATTTTTTAATGTGCCTGGATGATCATAATTCACAGGCACCCGGCCATTAGGTTTTGTCTTCCCCCCCTCTTGCCTTTTCATAATTTAGGGAGAAATTACATGTTCTTAATCTTCTGGATGATTTTCCAGGTTGGTAACCCGGGCGACTCGGAGCTTGCCAGCCTCGCTGCAGGCAGTGCAGCATTTTCTCTCTGCTACCTCCCGGTTTGTCTGATGCCGGAGGATTTTTCTCCAGCGCAGCGTTTCGCTCGCCGCCGTGACCGCGAGAGGGCCCGTTCCACGCCTGGATCCGGGGATGGAGCGTGTTGGACCCCGCTTTCCCAAGGGGGAATCGCATCCCGCACCTGGGCTGGGCAGGGATGCTCCCAGGGCTGGTAGATCCGTGCTGTTTCCAGATCTATCGGGATGCTTTGGGTTTGTGGGTTGTTATAAATAGGTGTCCCTGCCCGTGGCAGGGGAGTTGGAATTGGATGGTTGGAAGGTCTTGGAAGGTCCCTTCCAACCCAAACCGTTCCATGAGAGCAAGGAATCGCTGGGAAAAGCCCCGTGGTCCTGTAGCTGGGGTTGGCAACGCTTTTGTTCAAACCTTTCCATGGGAAATAAGCGCGTTGGGATGCTGCCTGTTGCCCGGGGAGGTGATGTCCTCCTCGGAGCACGCGGGAGCTGAGGGGTGCCTTTAGGGAATCGTCGGGAAGGCGTTTCTGCCGGCGGGTTGTCTTGCCACGGTTGCGATTCCGGTTTGCAGGTCGGAGCCGGCGGCCGCGCGCCGTGGAGTTGTTGCTCCAAGTGAGGCGTCGAACGGGAGACCGTCAGGGGCGGGAAGCTGTTAGGTTGGAAAAAGGACTGTTAGGATTGTCTCGTCCTCCTTGCCGCCAGAAAGCCCCACCGAAGGGTTCTGGCATCAAGCTTGGTGCTGTGCCGAGGGTGAGGGCCGGCTCTTTGGGATGCGATCCGTGATCCTGGTCTGCAGAGCGAGGGAGAGGCTCCAGCGTGTCCTTTGGCACTGGATTCCTGTAGGACCTGCCAAGAGTAGAAGGTTCTGCTTGGGTAGAGCAGGTTCTGCCACCCCATGAAGGAGATGGATTGCTTCCGAGAAACATGCTCCCGAAGAAGCATGGGCCGTTCTCGCGTCCTGGCCTTTTTGGTGACGGAAGGGTTTGGTTTCTCTCCGAAGCGTGTGGAGACATCCTTGCTGGGTGTCTGAAATGCCACACTGAGAAGGAAGCAATCCTAATGTCTCCCCTTTGGAGGGGAGAGTTTGTCCAGAGGGAGGTTTGTTCCAAATCAGCCCTTCTCCTCCCCTCTGGGAAAAGGCACCTTCATAGCTGAAGCTCCTGGCATGGGTGAAGGGAAGAAATTGCAGACTTCTGGCGTTTCTTAAAGTTAAAATTTTTATTTTTTTCCCCATAATGGGATTTACTGAAATAAATCCCTGTCAAATTCCCTGTCCTGACTCCTGGATTCTTTTTTGGCTTGCTTGCAAAAGCAGCATTTTTGTTAGAAGATTTAAAAAAAAAAAAAAAAGGAAACCAGGCAGGGAACATCAAGCTTTTCCCATCTTTTTCCCCCAGTTCTGCTGGTGGGCGTTTGGAGTGGCTTCTCCCACAGGTTGTCAGTGAGATGTCATGGTGACAGCTTCTTGGCCCGTCAGTACAGTCGGGCTCCCTCCTTTATAAAAACCAACCCGTGCAATTTGCTTGGACTAATTAGGTATTAAATGACTAGATTGAGATGTTTTTTTTTTTTTTCCTCCCTGATCCTTTCTGCGCGCCCCAGGTTGGGACAGTGCAGGGAGACACTGAATGCTCAGACGAGGATGCAGGTGGCTTTCCAGGTGGGCTCCGTGTTTGGTCGGTCTTTGGATGATGTAGGATTTGGATGGATAAAATACTTCCTCTCGCATCTGCGGGTGGGTTTCGGTAGCCA
>NW_010248192.1:32036-35366 GCF_000690775.1 Eurypyga helias | reverse complement strand
CCAGCTGTTTATGTTGGCAGCGCGAGCCGCTGTTGGGTGCAGCTGGATTCCCGGCTGTTGCTCCTGCTGCTGCGGTTGACCTGGGAAAGTCTGGGAATAAAAGAGGGAGAGAATATGAGGGAATAAAAATCAGGCTTCTGGCCTCTCATTGGGGTTCACAGATCAGCCACGCACCAGTCCAAAACTGGGATTCTCCGCCCGGGGTTGGCTGCCAGCCTGCTCGTAGCTTGCCTCGGGCAGAGAGCGTGACATTTCCCATGGAATCTACTCTTGGTTGGAAAATTGGGGGGGGGGGATCATTGTCATCTGCATAAAAGATTTGTCGCTAATAGAGGAAGCATTTCTGTGGATGGAATAAAGGGGATTTTGTTGCAGTAGGAAATACTGGGCAAAGGAAAATCCTCAGTGGTCTCAGAAGAGAGGCTGTGCTTTTTTCGGAGCAGAGAATCTCCACTTCCCTGATCCAGCCCTTGCTAGAAGAGCAGTTGGCCTGGGCAAGCTGGCAACGCTTGGCCCCACGGTGACGGGAGCTCACCGTGAAGCAGCAGCTTTGAAATACGTGCCTTTTCCAATCGGTAACGATCCCGCTTCCAGCCGAATTTGAAGGATGGCCGAACCCCTGCTAAGCCTTGTCGTACGCGCCGGGCGCGACCCTGCACAAAACTGAATTATTAATAACCTTAGGGATGCTTTGTGACACCCAGCAGGTTTTTGCACCGTAAAAATGGGAAGTTTGGATTAAACGTCAGTCTGGCCCAATTTAGCAGCTTGGTATTGCCTAAGGTAACGCAGGATGTTGTATGAGAAGGATGTCCTCCTCGCGGCATCTAGCCGAGACGTTTTGTGGGAACTCTTTAAGATTATCGGAACGACTGTACGGGTGCGGGTGACGCTGACCTCCGCTTGCCTTTGAACTTCGTGAGTTGGGAGGGGAGTGGGAGTGATAGGAGGTGGGAGGGAGACAGACAGGCAGCTTATAAAAAAAGCGTTTAAATTGCTATGCTAGAAGAGTTAATAGCTTGTGCCCACGTTGCTGACGGGGTTTTTTTACTTTTCATGTGAGGTGGAATCAACTCTTGGATACGCTTTCTACCTCAGAGGTGTGTCTGCCTGTCTGTTTTCTGGGATCAATGCTGGGAGCCCTGGCTGTGATGGAAATAATGTGTATTGATTGGCGGAAAATAGCTTCTGGGCTCTGGTTTAGCCAAGTCAGCAGCTGCGTTTCCAGCACAGGCGAATCTGCTCGCCGGGGTGGGCAAACAGGCAATGGAATGCGCGGTGGTGCGGAGATGCGTGCCGCAGAAGGCATCGAGGAGGAATGGTTTGTGTGGGAAGCGGCGTCTTTGTGTTCGTGGTGCTTGGAAAAATGGGAATATGGCGGTGAAATGGTGATATAAGTTCTGCTTTGACTTCATGTATGTGCGAGGTAGGGCTGGAGGGTGCAGCCTGGCTCTGCTGTTGGAAGAAAAGACCTTCTGTCAAAGTGTTGCTGGCTTGCTCAGATTATTTTGCCAGATGACCTTTATGTGCAGAGAGTAAAATGAGGAAAAAACCCCTGGTTTTGGGTTGGGCTTATCCGATCACTTCAGGTCATGACTGAAGCCAGAGAAGCATGTTTTGGGGGTTGGACTAGCTGAGCTCTGGAGGAGGTCCCGTTCCAACCTAAATTATTCTGTGGATTTGCAGTTAAACGTAGCGTTTTCTTGGTGTGTTCTGTGCCAGGCTTTTGTATTTCTGCATAATAAACGATGACGGGAAGCATTGCTTTTGCCTGTCTGTGCTGGTCACGAGCCAGGTCTGGACAGGAGGTCGTGCAACTACACGGCCATGAACCCGACCTGGGGCGACAGGCCGTGTCCCCGGGGATGGCACGGGCCGGGGCCAGGTCTGCCTCAACCACAGCTGGTGATTCCTGCCGGGAAGCCGGGTCGTGCCCTCCGGATGCGTAACATGGGGAGCGTGAGCCCTGATCTGCCTGCGGAGTACTGTGTGTAGGCGTCCTTAAAACTGTACTCGTGGGGAGCGCAAGCCCTGCCCTGTATAGCGGCTCAACCTGAAAAAAGAGTTGAGAAAATGGCATTTGGCACCAGCTGATAATTTTCCACGAGCCTTGGATCCAGTGCCCTGGAAGTGAGGAAGGTTGTTCTCCTAGGAGACCCTGCAAGGAGAGGCCGGGAGCTGTGGAATTTGGTACCAGAAGGGCAGCAAGCTGCCTCCGTCGAGGCCTCGCGGGCCTTTCTGTGCCGTGGAAAACAGCAGCGGCGAGCAACCACGTGTTTCCTTTTCCCTGTGGTTTTAAAACGCTGGTCTACTTGGGCTGGCTGCTAGGATCGAACCTATTTCTCCTCACTCCACTTAAGCCACCCCAAGAGACTCGAGGTGTGGCGTCGCTCCTCGTTTCCAGCTGGAAGGAAGCATGGCTCCTGGCACGGGTTCCCCGGGTGACGTTCTGGTGGATTCGGAAATAGCCTTGCTCGGAGCTGCCGTCTGCCCTGCCCGGCTGCTGCCGAGGCTAAAATATATCACATGCGAAAAAAAAAACCCAAACCCCTTCTTTTCAGTGCAAAGAGAGCGTGGGTTCCCTTTGCACCTAGCACGCTTGGAAGGCTTGGAGTTCTTGTTCCGCTGCAGGGACACCGCTTCCGTATTACACGAGGGTTCCCGGAGCAATGTCGTTTCCATTTTTCCTCTGTTTTTAGGCTGGAAAAGGAGCCGGGCGGGATGAGCATTGCTGTGTAGAGCTCCACACCACCCGTCAAAGGGGTTGGGGGAATTGCTGTCTTGAGGAAGGCTGTTCCATCTACCAGAGGTTGATTATTTTTAATGAGTTGTTAAATTGAAGAGAAATTAAATTTAAGCTGGAATTTAAGAGGAATAATTTTTTTGGAGGAGGGGAGTGGTGGGTGGGTTTTTGTGCTGATAGGAGCTTGCTCAAGGGTTGATATCTGTGTGAAACAGCCAGATTCTTGTGTTTGTGTAAAATGGGTTAAAAACGCTTTGTCTTCAATACCTACTGTATAAAATCAGAAGGTGATGCAGTAGAGCACAGCGCACTCCTTGCCCACAAAATGTGTTTTAGGTGGGTGGAGGATAAGGTGGATGTGGGCAAGTGTCAAGTACTGCGTTTGGGGAGGAAGAACCCCATGGATCAGGACAGGTTGGGGGCTGATCCGTGGGAGGGCAGCTCTGGGGAAAAGGACCTTGGAGTCCTACTGGACCACAGGATGACCACGAGCCAACGGCGTGCCCTCACGGCCAAGGAGGCCGATGGCATCCTGGGGTACGTTAGGAATGTGGCCAGCAGGTCGAGGGTCGAGCTCTCCGCAGCTC
>NW_010248192.1:19141-31985 GCF_000690775.1 Eurypyga helias | reverse complement strand
CGAGGATGAAGGGCCTGGAGCACCTTCCACATGAGGAAAGGCTGGGAGCTGGGTCTGTTCAGCTGGAGAAGAGGGGGCTGAGGGGGGATCTTATCAATGCTTATCCATATCTAAAGCGTGGATGTCAGGAAGATGGGGCCAGGCTCTTCCCAGTGGTGTCCCGTGACAGGACGAGGGGCAGTGGCCATGAACTGGGAAATGGAAGGTTCAGCGTAAACATGAGGAAACCCTTCTTCCCCGTGAGGTGACAGATCCCTGACCAGGCTGCCCAGAGATGGTGGAGTCTCCTTCCCTGGAGACTTTCCAAAGCCCCTGGACTTGTTCCTGTGGGATCTGCTCTAGGGGATCCTGCTCTGGAAGGGAGGTTGGACTAGAGATCCCATCCAACCCCAACCACTCTGTGAATCTGGTCCCTTCCAACTCCTTCCACTCTGTGAGTCCAGTCCCTTCCAACCCCTTCCACTCTGTGAGTCCGTGTTTGGACTTGGCCAGGCAAGCAGCAGCCTTCGGATCAAATTAGCACTTACACAAGAAGCCAAATTATTTAGCTGCCTTTTTTTTTCTTTTTCCTTTTTTTCCTTCTCTCATTGTAATTAGAAGCCATTTCTGTGTCTGAAATTACACTCCTAAATTCACCTGCGAGCGCATCCCTTTGGCTGAATTCCCCAGTGCTATTTATGCCAATAAATTTTTCTCTAGGCGAGAAATCCTAGGATAGTGTTACTGCGCGGCACTCTGAGATTATTGCAGATTTTGCTGTGATGGCACATTTTTCTCGTGTTTTGTGTGTCATGACAGAAAAAAGGCAACGCTAAACCAGGTCATCATCAGCATTAAGTTGTCCTCATTTGTGGCTGCTTAGTGCTGGCTTTTTGTATTACATTAAGCCCAAAGTGTGTGGTTTTAGTTCCATATGGTTGGTTTTGTGTAGGTTTTTGTTGTTTGTGGGGCTTGGTTGGGGTTTTTTTCTGATTAAAAAAAATTTTTTTTTTTTTTTGCATCAAAGGTGTGGTCTAGGGTGGCTAAATTATCCTGATTTAAGGTGAATTTCTGCTAGTTGGATGTAGAGGTTGAATTTGTGGGTATTTTCTCACCAGGCTGAACTGCCGGAGCACCCATGAGCAGCTAAATGGTAAGACTTTGATTTCTTTAGGGCCAGTGCTTCCTGCTAAAACACAGCTCCTTAATCCCTTGAATTCCCTTGAATAGCAGGATGCCCTAGGGCTGGATGTCTATGTACGTGGGTTCCCTCTGGCTTTGTATTTCCAAAGGGATAATTTGCATGAGAATGAGCAACAGCACAGAAAAATCCCATTTTTGTGTGGGATTCCTATGCCAGAATGAATTGGCGGTATTGGGAGGATTAATGGGAAGAAAGAGGAGATCCTGGCTGCTTCTGCCTCGCACTGAGGGTGCTGTTGGGGGTCTTGAGGCGTAGGCTGGGACGTGTAGGAGAGAGACCTTTAGCTGTTATTGCTGGGCAACGGGGGCAAAGCTGTGGCTTTTCCTTGCGGCATCTTTACCTTTTGGCTTTTACTTGTTTCGCCTTTTTTTGAATGAAACTTTCCAAACCTGCCTGTTTTCTTGCTTGTGGATGGCCACCAGCGGCACCCTCCCACCATGAGTAAATATTTGGGGCTGTTCAGGCTATTCCGAGATACTTTTGTCTTAATGCTCCCTCAAATGCTCAGGTCGCTGCAGCACAGGTCTGGGTGTTTGTCTTCAGGTCCAGTTTCACCCCTGAAATATTTTACTTTCTTTACATGTTAGGATGACTGATGTCAGCAGCATGTGATATTTGGGGGGTATTGCCTTTTTTTTCCCCTTGGACCTCTGGCTAGGTCAGAGGGTTTCTAGGCTGGATGGAATGTCCAGAAATTACTTGTATTAAGGAAAAAAAATAAAATACGAAGAAAAGGCTTGGCAAAGCTTTGGTCCTATTTCAAAGTACCTGAAATATCTCCTCAACCTGCAGCTTGTGGGACTTCTGGAGTCTTAATTCCTTCTCATTTTGAAACCTTGAATTGGTTTTTCCTCTGATTTCTGCTCTTTTTAATGAAAACATCCGTCCTTGAGTCACTGTAACCAAGATCCAAATTGCAAATTATGTTCCATCGGAGAAAAAGAGGGGGTTCCCCAACCCCCTGACTAATCATACTCAGGCAGTGGAAATCAGTAGTGCTATTAACGGAGCCAGGATGGGAAAACCAAATGAAATTGGGTGTTTTTCCTGCATTAATGTAGCTGAAGAACGATGCTTTGCTTGCTTCTCCAAAATAAAATGCCTCTTCTAGGAATATTTTTATTGCAGCGCTGGGCTGTCTGCAGTTTCCAAACTCATTCCTGTTGGCTAATTTCATAATTTCTTCCCCTGAACTTCCAATTTAGCACCCACACCTTACTAATTAGCAGCGCTCTGAGCGCTGACGGGGAGTTCTTTGGCAAACTTACAGATTTCAGACAAGTAGTTGGCTGAGATGGGCGGAAAAGTGGAGGCTGCAGAAAAACGGAGGCACTGCGAATTGTTCAGGTGGCATTTAGGGGTCTTATTTCCAACTCCTTCACGAAATTAAAATCTTATTTTATGCCATGTATGTGTTATGTTACATATATATATACACACCAGTTAAGGGGTACCTTTCTCTGCCAGTGCTGCTCAGCAAAGCCACCTTGGTTATTATTTTCCAGCACGATAAAAATCCCTAAAAACAAGCTGGAGGGGATGGCAAGTGGCCCCCAGTTTGGTGAGAAGCGTTCAGAAATCAGCGTTTCATTGAGACGAGGATGGGAATGGTGGGAGCTGGATATGCAAAGAGCCTGTTGGGAATATCTGCAAGAATCTGTGGTTTGATTTGTTTGAAGTTTTTGCTGTAAAATGTAGATGAGCCCCTGTCTGAAGAGTGAAAACCGCAGTCCTTGTCATGCTTCTGGTGTGCTGGGGTGGGGGTGTTTGTGGTGGTGGGTTTTTATGTTTAGTTATTGGTGAGGAGGGGGCCCTTTTTTTTTTCCCTACCTTTGTGAGCACATTGTCTAATGGCTTTGGGTTTTTTTGGGTGGTTGTTTTGTGGATTTTGTTTGTGGTTTTGCATTGTGGGGCTTTGTGTGGGTGTAGTGGTTTATTTTTTTTATTAAGCTGTATCTACAGCTGCCCTACATAAGCTCCTTAATTTTGCAGCTCTGGCAACCAGGGGGTAGGCTGCATTGTTCCCATAGATGCAGCCTGGGAGCTGCCTACATCCAGGCTCATATTCTTTAAGGAGGAATGAGCCAAGACTGGCTTCCACAGTCCACACATCCCCTGAAACCAGTAAGCCCACTCCAGGTCTGGTTACGCTGTGCGGTGCCGTGCGCTGCAGGAACCTCGGTGCTCCTTCCGAAGCTGCGTCAGCGTGTTGCTGGGGGTGAATCCACCCCTCCAGAGCCAGGAATAATTAACCTTGGGTGCAGAGCTCTGCTAATCAGCTGCACTTGGGTGATCTGTAGTGGAGGGTGTCCCTGCCCATGGTGGGGGGGTGGGACTAGGTGGTCTTTAAGGTTTCTTCCAACCCAAACCATTCTGTGATTTATAGCATGAGCAGCTCCGTGCCTGGAGTAGATGTTTTCCAGCTTGTTTGGAGACCCTTCAGACCTCTCTAATCCTGCTCCCCGCTGAGGATGCTGGAGCTGTGCTGATGAAGCAGCATCCTCAGCCTCTGACAACACGAGGTCTTGCAGGAGAACCTATTCCCACTCAGACCTCCCTACCCCAGTTTGCAAGGGACTAATGCCGCTTGGATGTCCTTTGGGAAGTCTCTGTGCTCCAGCAAGTGCTGGCTAAACAGGAATTATTTGTCCCACTGTTTGTGAGTTGGGGGTAGGAGGAGAGGGAAGACGTTGCGGTCACCCAGCAGTGAGGTGGGTGAGGTTCCTGCGGGTGGGTATAGAAGATCTTGAAAACCTGTTTGGGACCTGGGTGGCTTCTACACTTGCCGTGGTGCTGGAAGAACGTGATGTCACTTACAGCGCGTCAAAGCGGATCTTCAAAGCTTCGTTCGTTCATCTGGAGACCTTGGAGCATCCGTGCTTTCCCTGCCTGGCATGGGTCATGGATGTACCATGGCATCTGCATGGGTCATACCCCTAGAGAGGCTGGACTGGGCGTGCGTGAAGGCACACGGGCATCACCTCTGCTGCTGCCGCGAGGTTAAACGAAGGGGATGACGCTAAATTTGCGGGGAAGGCTCTTGTGGTTGCCTTCATCCCGTTCCGTGGAAGCAGATTTTTAAAGGGCTTTTCCCATTTTAGTCTGCTGTCTGAAAATGGCAATAGCAAACGAAGCTTGGTAACGTTTGGTTTTCTCGGGAAAATTGGATCTGGGGAGGTAAGCGGCTCTTGGACCGCGCAGTCACTCAATTAAATACGTGGCTGGCAGACTGTGCGGCTTGACGGCACACCACGGGAGGGAACGGCATCAGTGGACGTGGTCAGCTTCCAGCCAGATGCCGTAAACACCTGGAGAAGGCCTGGTGATATTTCTTCTGCGGTGCCTTTCTCGTGGCTTTTTTTTTTTTGTGGGGGTGGGTCTGGTGCTGCCCACGAGGACGTGTAGACTTGGGGACCTAAAGGACATGTATATGGGTGGCGAATGGAGCATCCCACTGAGGTGTGCTATGTAAATATGCAATAACTATGCAAATCGCTTATGTGGGTGGTGTGGAGAAGGGCAGATGGAGCTGTGGATAAAGTGACTTCTCCTATGGTTGCACAGTAGGTAGCTGGGAAAAGAATTTATTTCATATGAATATATGTTGTCCTGATGAGAGCTGTGGGTCTTGTTGCTGCTTTGTGCTTAGCAGATGGATGGCTCTGTGCATATTTAGCAGGAAATTTCCTCTATCCCTCGAGTCTGCAAGGACATCTCCAGAGGGAATAAGCTTGATAGCGCAACATTTTGGGAAGGAATATACCCCTCCCCTGGGAAGCGCTGGGTGTCAATCCTCCATAGCAGGGCTTTCTGGTGTGTTTTTCAGGAATGCTTTCGGTAGGATGCACGGAGGAGGCATGGGAGAGGCTTATCTGGACTGGCAGGTTGCGAGCTGCTGATGCGCCTTTCTGCCCCACCTCGTGACTCGGTGAGAGATGAATCCAAACACCATTAAGGTGATAACTATTAAGTCCAGATGTGTTGGTAGGCCAGGAAGAGGCCGGAATGTTTATCAAAAAGCACTTAAATGTTTTCAGCCTCCAGCCTTTTCACACCGTGGTACCGGAGAGATGCCTGCAGGTCACCCCACATCTGTGGGACGTAGATAGCCCATGGGTGGCCATGAGTGATGGGCTACGAAGGCTATTAATTACGCAGAAATCAGACTTGCTCTCTGGGGTTGTCCTTGGGCAAAGCTCGTGTAGGAGTGGTTCATTCACAGCGCTTCGGAGCGAACCAGCCGTCCGTGAGCACCGGCGGTGGAGGTTTGGGCTTGGAGGTGGCTCCTCTTCGCCTGGCCTGGTGGGCTCAAGGCTGGGGGAAGTCTCTGCCTGGTTCCCTGTTCCCTTGGGTTTGCAGTAGCTGTGGGAAAGTCATTTCAGCTCTTTGGGCAGGCTGTGAGATCCCCTGAAAGCGGGAAAGCGGAGGATGCCGCGTTGCTTGGCAAAAGCGGTGACTGGGATCCGGTGAGGGCTGTGGACGCTTGGTGGAAAATCGGGATTAACCATTATACGAGGAGCATGCGGAAAGATTAACGCAACAAGGCAGTGCTAGGACCAGATAAATGTGATGGGGACCGTGTCGTGTCGCTGTGCAGCCCCACGACGGAGGAAGCTTTCCATGCGCCAGTCCGAATCTGCTGCAGAAGCAGCACAGTTTTGCGCTTTTTTTGGCCTCGGGTCAAGGTTTTCCAGCTACAGTCTGGGGAAGATGATCACTTGGAGAATAAGGTCAGTTCAGGAGGATTCTGGATGTTGAAATGCAGCTAATCCGGTCAGACGTGCCAACCCTGGGGTATCAAGAAGCTTCTGCTCGCTCCAGTGTGGCAAATCTCAGTGTCAGAGTCTTCATTACTCTTTGCTCAGTGGAATATAAACCTCCCCTAAAACGCTCTGAGAGATAAGATCGTGCCTAGACTTTCAGGTCTGCTTTACATTTACATGTTCTCTGTGGCATTCACTCTATCATTTGCCTTTGTCAGGGTGCTTTTGGAAAAAAGACTTTTCTGCATCTCAAAGCATATTTGAATTTAACAAGAGGCCGGTAATGCCTTTCCTGATGTATGCTGCCTCCTCTAAAAGTTGCTTTCTTGCGTGTATAATAGTCATTATTTCTCTATCTCATTTTCTTTCTTTTCAGCTGTTTGCAAAGGTTTTTACAAAAGCTGATTCACCGGTGACTGCCTTGTAATACAATAGTTGCTGCCTTTTAGATGGTGTTAAAATGAACCTTTAAAATTGTGCCTATAAAACACCAATTTATCAAATCCTCCTGAAAAAAGAGACTGTCAAAGCAGGGTTTTTTACATGTTTATTGTGTTATTATTAAAAGCTTGCAGGGTATATGTTTATACTAGATGGTTAAATGTCTGAGGGAATTTGAAGGATTAACATTTTTTCCCTATATTTTCCCTTTGAAATTCCACCTTCCCTTTTTTTTTTTCCCCCCTTTCCAATATTTTTTTCTAATGGTATTTGTGTGGCTATTGCTGCAAGAATTCAGCTCTAGGGTCCTTCTGTCAGGGTGTTCATTAACCCTTGAAGCAGGATGAATTCTTCCTCGTCTCTAGTGTGAATCTCCCCTCTTTTAGCTTAAACCCATTACCCCCAGTCCTATGGCAACAGGCCCTGCTAAATGTCTGTCCCCATCTTTTTTCTAGGGCCCCTTTAAATATTGAAAGGCCACAATAAGGTCTCCCTGGAGCCTTTGCCAGGCTCAACAACCCTCGTAGCAGAGGTTTTAAACTAGAGGATGCGTAAGGACTGCCACGACTTCCCAAAGCACTGGGGAAAGTGGGGCTGGAACTCTGGCTTTGGGAACATCCCAAGGCCGGGAGGGGACTGGTGGCTCTCCATGAGTCTGGTCAAGAGTTTGGGGTGTCACCCCCTCCGTGGTCTTCTGCCGAGATGCGGAGTGTGAGGGCAGCTTTCATCCCTGTGAACGTCTGATCCAGCTCCCCGGCCACCGTCGTGCCGGCGCGATGGCTTGGCGCCGCGCGTAGCTCTGGGAGAAGAACCGGCCGACACCGCGATGCTCAGGTGGCCGCGTCGGGGTGCGTGGTCTCCACAGGACGTGCGGGTCGTCTCTCCTAGTCCTGCTTCAGGGCTAAGTGATGATGGCAGTGAGCATAGCTGGCTCGAGACGTGCCTTTTCTTACTCTTCAAGGGGTTTTTCTCAAGGTGTGCTCAGTTTTTTATCAAAACATGTTAAAATTCTTCCGAGAACTCTCCAGGGAATGGGTGAATTGAGTCAATCCACCTGCAGGGATATGAGAACAGAGAAGTTTGGGGTTTAAATGGGAATAAAGGTCTGAAGTGGGTTAATGCACCAGGAATTTGGGGATATATCGGCAGTTTTGCCACACGTGGAGTATGCAGAGCAGAGGTGGAAAGGCAGAGCTGCTTCTCTCCGTGGGAACTTGTCCCGCTTTACGTCAACTCTCACAGCTGGGCAAATCGCAGCAGTTCCCTGGAGGTTAGAGGTTTTCCTGGTCACTTTTTTTCTTTGTAAGCCAACAGCTTTGTGGCATTAACTAATTGGCTTTAACTTTGAGGGAGTTAAAGCAAAATAAATCCCCAAGTGGATGATTTTGTTCAGGATTAAAATGCGTTCAGTCACTGTCAGACGAGTGGAGTTGGCTAATCCCGATTTGCAGCCACTTAAATTGGGATGAAAAGTGGTCACACGAGGATTAAGTGCATTTTAAATAATCGGCTGGGTGCGTAGTTCAGATTAAATCGCTTGTGTTCGTGTAAGGGCGGTGTGTTTTGGATTGTGGCACCTCCTCCCTTCCTTTTTTCCAGAATGGAAAGGAAGCCGTTGCTGTAAATCACACTGAGCAGTCATTCCCTAGAAGCCTTTTTTTAAACTTTTGATTGTGCTTTGTGAAGGTGGGTTTAGTTCATATTCCACATTTCCCTACGTTGTAAAAAATGTGAAATTTATAAGTTTGAAATTTAACGTATTAGCTGGGTTTTGCTTTTCCCTCTAACCCATAGGTTTGGCTAGAGGAAACAAAGCAAATAAACCAGAAAACAAAAGTATTTTTGTTCTGGGTGCTAGAAACTATTATTATTCAATAACGGGACATTGCTCACCCACACAGGTGGGGAAGCAAAATGAGAAAACACAAGTGTTTTGGGGCTGAGTGGGGATAGAGTCGCTGAAGGTGCCTTCAGTGAGTGAGTTTGCTGGGAATTCAGATCAAGAGGACCTTCCACATTGTCCTAGCTGGAATGGCATCTCCTCCAGAATAATTGCCGTTCGGAGGTGTTCGCTTCCATAGGTTGTGGGATTGTTTCCTTTCCTTAAGGCAGCGGCTTGGCCTGTGCCCCAGAACTCCCCTCCTCCACCTCACGTGGAGGGATGCTGCGGTTGCTGATGCTGACACGTAACGCAGAGAGCCCCGACTTGCCTTGGTGCGTGTCTCCTACACTTGGCAGCCTTCTGAATCCTCTCCTGATTCATCTTCTGCTAAGAACGTGCCAGTTTTGAACCGCTTCGGAGGTTTTCAGGGTCTGTGGAGCAAGGATAAACCGTGACGCCCTACAGTGCCGTGTCGAGAGACGGCCAGATGATGCGCTGGTTTGTCATCGTGTTTATTCAGAGGAAGCTTGTGAGCTTGCCAGACTTGGGGTGTTTATCGAAATTGTGCAGCCTCCGTGCTCAGACAGCCCTTTCAGCCTCAGCAGGTCGCACTTGTCACAAGTATGTGGGCTTGGAAGAGGCTTTGGGTTTGCCTTGTAACCCTGCGCAGGCTTTGTGGGTGCCATGGCCGTACCAGCGGCTGGGAGGGTGATGGTCAAGCACTTAAAATGCCTCTCATCCATGGCTACTGGTTGTTTGATAAACTGATGTGGCCTTAAATGATAAAGAGAAAGGATTTAGCTTCATCTGAGGCACCATTTTCTCTGCCTGGGAGAACAGAAGAATTTCACTTCAAGGGTTTAACACTTCTCAAGGTGATATAATAATTTATGTGAGAAGCAGGAGAACTTGCTAAAGGGCTCTTAATGAGCCCTCTCCTGTGTAATTTCATGGGATTGCAGCCTGGATAGTCCTTTTCATGTGTTAAAGCAGCACTTACCATCCCAAATGAGCAGCTGGCTGTGAGCTGAGGGGTCATGTTGCACGGGAGGAGAGTGGCAGAACAGCCCCCAGTGCTTTCTGGCAGTGGTCACCTGTGGTGTGGGCTCTCTGGACTCGGCGTGGGTGTTGTGCTGAGCGGTCAGGAGCGGGTTTGCTGCCCTGTGGTGTCGCTCTCTCTTCCCATTTAATGAGCATCCTTCAGCTGTAGCACCCTCCGTGCGCTCCAGGATCGCCGCCTTGCCCGTTCCGTGTGCTCGTAGCCTTGCCCTCTGCAGCTGCGGTAATTATACGCCATAAATTGCAAATTGTGACCCCCAGCTTAGTACCCATTTTCTTTCGCTTGGTCAAAGATGTGACTTGGATACTTCTCTAAACAGAATGATGAGATGGTGTCTTCTCCGTTTGCTTTGGCCTTTGAACTGCCCTCTGCTTCCAGGGCCATTAATCCATTTTAGCATTTAGATAATTCATCGTGCCCATGGCAGCATGATATTTTAACGTGACACTCTCCGAACTGAGGGCACGTAAGTGTTGCTCAACAGAGGGACGATTCCTTTGTCAGTGCAGGAAAAACATGGCTCGTGTGACATCGTGGAGCAGGTTTGAGATCTGGCTTGGGTTCCACACTCTGAGTAAAGCCCTACCCAAAAGGGGCACAGCTGCACGGGTTACACCTTCCCAGGCAATGTCTGGCGGGCGAATTTAGATTGGACACCGGGAAGAAGTTCTTCCTGGAGAGGGTGGGGAGCACTGGGACAGGTTGCCCAGAGAAGCTGTGGATGCCTCATCCCTGGGAGTGTCCAAGGCCAGGCTGGATGAGGTTTGGAGCAACCTGGTCTGGTGCAAGGTGTCCCTGCCTGTGGCAGGGGGGTTGGAACTGGATGATCTCTAAGGTCCCTCCCAACCCAAACCATTCTGTGATTCTACAGTTGTCACATTTTGGAGGCTCGATAGCAATCCGTGCCGCGTATGTAGCAGGCTTTCTGCCGGCAAGCAAACTCTGAATTTGCAGCGGCCCGCGCGCAGGAGACAAGTCTTGAGTGAGCTGCACCTTATAGAATCATAGAATGGTTTGGGTTGGAAGGGACCTTAAAGATCATCTAGTTCCAACCCCCCTGCCATGGGCAGGGACACCTTGCACTAGACCAGGTTGCTCCAAGCCTCATCCAGCCTGGCCTTGGACACTCCCAGGGATGGGGCATCCACAACAGCTCTGGGCAACCTGTGCCAGTGCCTCACCACCCTCTCTGTGAAGAATTTATTCCTGATATCTAATCTAAACCTCCCTGTTTTCAATTTGTACCCGTTACCCCTTGTCCTGTCACTACAGGCCCTTGTAAAAAGTCCTCTCCCAGCACCCTTGTAGCCCCTTCAGGTACTGGAAAGCTGCAATGAGGTCTCCTCGGAGCCTCCTCTTCTCCAGGCTGAACAAGCCCAATTCTTGCAGCCTTTCATCATGGCAGAGGTGCTCCAGCCCTCTGATCATCTTCGTGGCCCTCCTCTGGACTCGCTCCAAGTGGTCAATATCCTTCTGATATTGGGGGCTCCACAGCTGGACGCAGCACTCCAGGTGGGGTCTCACCAGAGCAGAGGGGCAGAATCCCCTCCCTCGACCTGCTGGCCACACCTCTCCGGATACAGCCCAGGATACGGTTGGCCTTGAATGGCTTCACGCGGGAGTTTTTAGCTAGGTCAGCCTTAAACTCGGATCCGCCAGGAATCTGGAGCCTCCTTGTGTCTGCTAAGCCTTCGTTCAGTTAGGTGGTGGTCGCAGTTGCTTTTGCACCTCAGAGGAATGGTCCTCCCCAGGGTTTGGAAACATCTGGATTGCAGAGTCGAGTTTGTTAGGCCAGAGCTGTCATCCCCTCGGACTCGTAACCGCAGGGAGTTTTTATGAGTATTGTGCCATGTGTGTTTTCTGGGGGGAAGGATGCTGTTGGAAGACAAATGATGTTTAGGAGATGTTCGGTACAATTAGAACTACTGCAATAACCCAGATTTACTGGAGCAGTGCAGCTATTTATTAAGTCTAAGTGTGCAGGTCCTTAAATTCCTGTTGGGATTTTGTTTGTCTGTCCTGGGCATAATACCAGAAATGGGTTCTCTGCCAGAAACAATTCAGAAGATAAACTGTTCCATCCGTGAAAACTTCAAACAAAGGTGTTTTTTTTCGGTTTTTTTTTTTCCATTTAAGACAAAGGACTTGGTTGAAATAGCCCCTGGCTTTCCGGGAGCTGAGTTTCAGAGTGTAAAGATGCGATGGGAAGGTGTGATCTTCATCTTAAAGTCGCAGCTACTTTACTTTTCCTGAGACGTGAGCCTTCAGGCTCTTGTAGAACAGCTCGCTGCTTTAACAAGCTACGCTATTCCTAGTTTGATCGTGCTGAGGTTCTGCTCGCCCGTGCACCAAAGGCACGGGAGAGACGGGCGTTGAAGCTAAACCAAGGTTATTGCGGTGCAGAAGAATAACCTGGGCATCTTTCCATCTGAGCAAGGAAAGGGAACAAATGCCGGCGCTGCGTGCGGGACTCGAGCGCCGAAGCAGTCCTACGGTCCGGGATCTCGGTTAGTCTCAGTGCAAACTTCTACAGGTCGCATCCGGAAAATCTTACCTTGGGGTGCGAGGGTGGTGGGGATGGTAAGAGGTCCTTACCAAACCTGCTGGCTGTGGAAGACTTGGGTTCCTAATATTAGACGTTTTGGTTCTCATTTCTTAAGCTGTCGCCTGGTTTTATCCTGGTTTCTTGGGATCATCTAGTGTGACAGGCCGGCGTTTTAAAACTCAGGGAATTATTCCTTGCCAGAGTAGAAGACGGTAAAGAGCATGAAATCAGTTGGCTGTGAGAAATGCTTTAGCAGATAAAGGGTTGTAGGTCTGAAGATCGTGCACCAAGGGAGCATTAAGCATTAAGTGCGTGTGCAGCATTTAGGGGAAGCTTTGTTCAGTGCTGACCGTTAATGTTATTTCAGACTGTCTCCACGGTTTCTGGCTCCTCTTTGCGTGCTTGGATTGCTGTGTCTCTCAGAGAAGAGTTTTGGAAGGAAATTGTTATTGTGCCTCGAAAGCCCCCTAATTCTGTTGGTTTTCTTTGACCGTCTTAAATCTTTTATGGTGCTCACAAAGGATGACGCGTTAGTACAAAGTATTTCTGGATTTGAGTTTGGCTTTTGGGAAGGAAATCACCTTTAGTGCTACTTAATTCCTCCATCACCTCGTCTCTCTGTGGACCTCAAACCCAATGTATTTTCCTTAAGCTCTTACGAACTCTTCATCTGAAACATTCCACTTTCCTTGCTGGCAGTCAAAGGATTTGTTGTGTGCGAGTCTTCTTGCTTGGTATTAATCCTCTTAATAGAATTAGAGTCCAGGTCCTCTGGATCTGCAGAGCCATTACAAGCCTAGGGACAGTGTTTATAACCTACGCATCTCGTGAACCCCGCCTGAACAGATGTGGGTAGCGAACAGCGTAGGCCAAATGTTAGCAGCAGACACCAAAATTAAAATCTTTTGGGAATTGGCACCGAGAGCAGATGATTTGCCTGTGGCCTTGGGAGCCCTAAGGATAAACTCCA
>NW_010248192.1:0-18978 GCF_000690775.1 Eurypyga helias | reverse complement strand
TGCTGACTTAATGAGCTGCATCCTTCAAACTGTGAAGCCAAGGTGATTTATTACGGGCTCTGCAGGTTTGAAAATGATGAACAAATATAATTTTTGAACTATAGCTGGACATAAGGTGAAGTTTCAGTGAGCTCAGCTGGGGGGCGATACGCTTCCCTCTCCTCCAGCCACTGAGATGCTGTGGCATGGCCGTGCTCCAGCGCGTGCGTCCCTGCTGGGATCAAATCTCACATTAGTCTTGTTGCCCAACGCGGGCGTGGAGGAGTCGGTCTGCTCAAGGCATCCCTGCTCTTTGCTTTCTGTGTTATTTCCTTCCCTTTATTTCCAACGGTCAAACCAACCAGTGAGGAGATGCCATGGATTTTTATTTTAGGCATCTGCCCTTCTCTTCTGTATTGTCATGGTCTTGTTTGTTCTGAATCATGGAATGGTTTGGGTTGGAAGGGTCCTTAAAGATCATCCAGTTCCAACCCCCCTGCCATGGGCAGGGACACCTTCCACTAGACCAGGGTGCTCCAAGCCTCATCCAGCCTGGCCTTGGACACTTCCAGGGATGGGGCATCCACAGCTTCCCTGGGCAACCTGTCCCAGTGCTCCCCACCCTCTGCAGGAAGAATTCCTTCCTGATGTCCCATCTCCATCTCCCTCTTTCCATTTAACCCCGTTACCCCTTGTCCTGTCACTACAGGCCCTTGGAAAAAGCCCCCCCCAGCTTCCTTGTAGCCCCTTCAGGTATGGGTAGGCTGAATCTTGGGCTTTAAATTCTACTGCTGCTCAGTTCTCCCCCTGCTACGGTTATTGTCTTCCTTAGCAAGGCAGTTAACCCATTAGACTTCAAAAAGGCCTTAGCTGCAACTTTGCCCTGTTCGGATCTGTCAAGAGTTTTGGGACCAGCAGGGTTTTTTTAAGATGTTTTGAAATTCCTCATAATTTCTTAAGTTCCTTGTGCCTGTGACTTGTGTTGCTGTCTAGCTGTGGACTCACGATAACCCTTTCTGCCTCCGCTCAGCGGTGAGGGGTCAGCGTTGTAGTGCAATTCAGAATTATACACACCAGCCGTTCGATGTTGAGGAGCTGCAGCGTGGCCCGAAGTGAGTTCAGAACTGTGGCCCTTAATGCATCTGTGGTAATGATCCCCAGCAGTGGCATCGTGACACTAATTAACCTCGCGTTGAATTTGCATTGCTGGTAAGACCCAAAACCAGCGCAGGAGATGAAGGGCACAAAATCCCTGACCATAAGCTGGTGCAGGAGGCTGTTGGTGGTTTTTTAGGATGGAAACTTCCCCTTTTCATCTCAGGAGTGTTTCGGATGTCTGGACACCTCCTCCCTAAGAAAACAGAAAGGGCCGACGCAGTCATGTACTTAACCCTGAAAGACCTGCGGGACCTGACTCTGCAACCCTTAGGGCTTGGGGTGAGATTTGCCCGTTGCTTCACGTTTTGGACAACCTCACCTTACAAATTTTTGTTTATGAACAGATTGTAAATGTCTAGAACCAAGATTTCCACTACCCCTGTCCCCTAGTGATGAAGTATTGGAGTTTTTGTTAATGTTTCTGCCACATCTCTGTTCTCTGGGAGAACCCTTTATGTCTCTAGTAGCATAAAACTAACAAAATCACTTGCTAAATTGCCAGAGTTAGATGAAAAACGAGATGAGGCAGCGGGAAAACAACTTCCATGGTCCGTAAATAAAAGCGAATCTCTCTTGCTGTGTTGTAATACGGTAAATGGCTCTGTCTGCTGGTGGCAGGGTGAAGGTTTTGTTGCCTCCAACAAGCGCTAAAATCTCATTGCTTGAGGTATCTCTTGGTACTCGTTTTAAAAGCAACACTCAACAAGCATCAAATTATTAATCCAACTAGTAACTTCCCAGTTTATATCTCTTAAGGCATTTTTTCATGTTACCCTACCAAGACACATGACATGAAAATAAATTAAGCGGAGTGGTGAGCTCTAGTTTTTGACTGACATTAAGGGGAGTGGGAAGGAAGACAAACTGGAAAAGTGGGGACGAAATAGAGGAAACTGTTCCATGTTGTGAATAGTCCCCAGAATCTGAGGATTTCACAGATTTCACAGATCTGAGGACCGTTCACACCATCAGGTCCAGGTTGACTGTGGCCGCTCACCTGCGCTGAGCACTAGTCACTGAAGGAGGACAGGCTCGTTAGCACAGAATTGCAGCTAAATGAGGAAATTCCCATCTCGAGGGCCTCAGCTTCCCTAGAAACCAACTTTGCAGAAATCTCAAGTATGATTTAAAAAGCTGTAACTATTGAATGGAATTTAACAAGTCCAGTAGTCTGGGATTTTGGGTCCTTTTTTGCTGTTGAACAGAAGGTACTGCTTCCACGTGATACCTGTTGGGATGCTGAATTTTGGGTCAGAGAGTCTCCAACGTTTCTCAGGTGCTCAGTTTGATGGATTCTTGAGGGAAATGTTCATGTACTGCTCAGTTTGAAATATAGTCAATATAAAGTGGTTTTTGTACAGGCAGGATGAATAACTTCTGCCCAGAGAAGCTGTGGATGCCCCATCCCTGGGAGTGTCCAAGGCCAGGCTGGATGAGGCTTGGAGCAACCTGGTCTGGTGGAAGGTGTCCCTGCCCGTGGCAGGTGGTGGGACTGGGTGGGCTTTAAGGTCCCTTCCAACCCCAACCATTCCACGATTCTATAATTCCTGATAATGTGAGTGAGACCTATCAACCTGCCGTTTGGAGCTGGTGTATGAGCACTGGGGTGTAGTAGATCGATATTAATTTTATTTTGTTAGCTTGGGCACTTGGGGTACACTACCTTGTTTTATGCAGTAGATCATGGAACAGTTTGGGTTTGGCGGGAACCTTTAAAGGTCACCTAGGTCACCCCCTCTGCAGCAAGCAGGGGCAACCTCCACTAGCCCAGGTTGCTCCAAGCCTCATCCAGCCTGGCCTTGGACACTCCCAGGGATGGGGCATCCACAGCTTCTCTGGGTACCGCTCCCAGTGCCTCCCCACCCTCGATGTAAGCAATCTCTTAATTATATCCAGTCTAAATCTTTGAGCCTGTGTTGCTCTGATGGCATCTTTTAATTTCTGAGAAAACCAGGCTCTTTAACAATTTTTGGCTGGTTTAGAAATGGATCTTCTGTGAAGATTATGTTGGGATTGTCTGCCCTTTCTGTTTTGCTGTACCAGTCGGTATTCAGCCCTTGCAGCTGCCGCCTCTGCTGCGATATTGTCACTTCTAATGCTTCTGATAAAGTGCAGTTCTGGAAGAGAACGTAACCTCGCAATTTCAGGATGGACGGCCGCATTGGGATGTCTGTGACACTGCGTCGTGAATCTGAACGGAGGATCCGTTGCCTCAAGGACTCTGCTGAAATGAACCACTGATGGAAGGTCAGGAGAACCCCAAAAAGCAGTGCAGGGTGGTACAGGTTTGACACTCAACTCGAATGTCACTTTGAAGGAAGAAAAGCTGAAGCCCTGCCCTTTTCCATCAGGATAAGGGGCCCTTTTATAGTTCATTAAGGTATTAGAACTGTGTTCTTATATTTGGTCGTCCACCCAAATTAAAATAACAGCAAAAGCCCCCTAAAAAACCAGCAGTTGAGCTTCCATTATTTTTGAACCACAAGCTTTTCAGTTTCCTGAGATGGGTATTCCAGGATTAAGTTCATATGGAAGAAAACAATCTTCCTTCAGAGCAAGAAAGCAATTTTTGGAGAACAGGGCATTGACCCAAGCAGCAAGTGGAACACGTGAAGCGCTTCAATTAGGAACGGCAATAGCCACTAGAGCCAGGATGAATAGTCCCCGTGACGAATGCCGCGTTAAGGTCACCGGCACCTCTTTTGTTTGCCATCAAGTAATTAGATTTGATATTTTGTGGTTTAATATTTGCTTTCTGTGCTCGCAGCATTGCTTAGTTTGGCACTGTGGGTTTTTGGGAAGTTATCAGTAAGTCTTATGATTCTAAAAATTACTTTAAAAAGCCTTCTGTGTTCTCTGCCAGATTTGTTGGGCAAATCTTGTCCAGCGTGTGCAGGTCTGCATGGGAAATGCCACTTAGCAGTGAGAAAACGGGTGTAGTTGCAGGGATGCTTTGTCAGCAGCAATATAAAGCTGTGTTTTATGTAGTCCTCTGTGCCTCATCTTGGATGTGGATATTGTAATTCTTCAAGGAAGATGCTCCAGGATGCTGGAGATGGATAGAAACAGGTGGATGTCAACTGCCATAACCTGAACTACCAGCAGAAGTTCATGCATCACAGCATCATGGAATGGTTTGGGTTGGAAGGGACCTTAAAGATCATCCAGTTCCAAACCCCCTGCCATGGGCAGGACTAGACCAGGTTGCTCCAAGCCTCATCCAGCCTGACCTTGGACACTTCCCAGTGCTCCCCACCCTCTCCATGAAGAACTTCTTCATGATATCTAATCTAAATCTCCCAACTTTCAATTTAAACCCGTTACCCCTTGTCCTGTCACTACAGACCCTTGTAAAAAGTCCTCTCCCAGCATCCTTGTAGGCCGCCTTCAGGTACTGGAAGGTGGGGTTGATACTGGGAGTCTCTCCCACCTTCTATTTTAACTTGCATTGCTGGGGGCTTTGTATGCAAAGGATTTACATGTTTCTCCTGCACGTTGACTGAAACCTGGGAGGCTGTATGTGTTAGGTACTGCAAAGGAATTGAGTTGTGAATAATTCAGTTTATTATTAAGAGCTCACTCCAGTTTGGGATAATTAACTCACCAGAATGGACTTAATTTTATTGATTGTGTCAGTAATCCACCAGAAAAATTATCTCAGTTCTGTCTCTGAAACATCCTGTTAAAAATCTGCAATCCTACAGAATTTGGAGCGTCCTACAGAGCATTAACAGAAGAAGAAAAGTTTATGATTCTGGTCAGGTGTGGTACCTGCAGGTCACATATTCCATCAGTGAATAAAATACGAGTTTCCTGTGGGGAGTTGCTGCAGGAGTAGTGTGTAGTTCTTCAGACTTCCACTTCAAAGCAAGATGGATCAAGGTGATGGATCGTTGTGGGTGATGTGGTCGGAGGCTGTCTTGGGCATGGTACTCATGAAATGGTAGTTTTTGATTCTTTCGGCCTTCTGGAGGGCAGACTTTGGCCTGTTGAGGAGCCTGGCAGTCAGAGTCCCTTGGGAGGCAATCCTGAAGGGCAGAGGAGCCCGGGAAGGCCGGACATTCTTCAAGAAGGAAATCCTTAAGGCGCAGGAGCAGGCCGTCCCCATGTGCTGGAAGATGAGCCAGGGGGGCAGACAACCTGCCTGGCTGAAGAGAGCTTTGGTGGAAGTCGGGGAAAAAGGAGAGTTCTTCTGGAAGAAGGGGCAGGCAGCTCAGGAGGAAGACAAGGATGTTGCGAGGTTTCACAGGGAGAAAATCAGAAGGGCCGAAGCTCAGCTAGAACATAATTTGGCCTCTGCTGTGAAGGGCAATAAGAAGGTGTCTATAAATACATCAGCAGCAAAAGGAGGGTTACGGAAACTCTTCATCCCTTACTGGGTGCAGGGGGAAACGTCGTGACTGAGGATGCGGAACAGGCTCAGGTACCTAATGCCGCCTTCGCCCCAGTCGTTAATAGCAAGGCCGGTTGTGCCCCGGTACCCAGCGCCCTGTGATGGTGGGCAGGAACGGGGAGCGGAATGGAGCTCCCGCAGCCCAAGGGGAGATGGACCAGCTGAACCACTTACACACCCACAGTCTATGGGGATGGATGGGATCCACCCACGGGTGCGAGGGCTCCCCAAGACACTTTCCATCATCCAGCAGCAGTCCTGGCTAAGCGGGGAGGCCCCAGTGGAATGGAGGTCGGACAACGCGATGCCCATCTACAGGAGGGGTCAGAAGGGGGATCAGGGGAACTACAGGCCTGTCAGCCTGACCTCGGTGCGGGGGAAGGTTATAGAGCAGATCATCTTGAGTGCCATCACACAGCACCAACAGGACAACCAGGGGATCAGGCCCAGCATGGGTTCACGAAGGGCAGGTCCTGCCTGACGAACCCGATCTCCTTCTACGAGCGGGTGACCCGCACAGTGGACGAGGACAAGGCTGTGGATGTTGTCTGCCTGGGCTTTGACAAAGCCTTTGGCACCACTTCCCGCAGCATCCTCCTGGAGAAACTGGCTGTGCGTGGCTCGGATGGGCGTGCTCTTCGCTGGGGAGAAAGCTGGCTGGCTGGCCAGGCGCCAGGCGTGGTGGTGAGTGGGGTTAAATCCAGCTGGCGGCCGTCACAAGTGCTGTTTGTTCCCTGGGGCTCAGCGCTGGGACCAGTTCCCTTTGATGTCTTTATCAGCGGTCTGGGCGAGGGCATCGAGTCACCCTCAGTCAGTTTGGGGATGACACCGAGTTGGGTGGGAGTGTGGATGTGCCTGAGGGTGCTGGTCTCTTCAGCCAGGTGACAAGCTACAGGACAAGAGGAGATGGCCTCCAGTTGGGTCAGGGTAGATTTAGATGGGATATTAGGGAAAATTTCTTCACTGAAAGCAGTGTCAGGCATTGGAACTGCCCAGGGATGTGGCGGAGTCACCATCCCTGTGGGGGACTTAAGAGACAGGGTGCTTAGGGACATGGTTTAGTGGTGGCATTGGCAGTGTTGGACTTCATGTTCTTAAAGGTCTTTCCCAACCTAAAGATTCTGTGATAACAAATGAATTAAATGTGAGAAAAAGACAGCAGAGGGTCCGTTGGGCTTATTCCCAACAGAGTGCCGTGCGATTCACTGCACTTGGCTTTTTTAACTTGCTGCCACTGCTACTTTTCTAACCCCGTGGGAGCGCGTGTGGCTTCAATTCCCAGTTCTTCCTCAGTTAAACCTCGCCGATTGTGCGTTGGTTGATGGCTTCTAATGCGTTTCGCGTTTCTGCTCTGCGGAGAGGATTAGGAGTGGGTTTAGGGAAGGAACGTAGCCTCCAGGACCACAGAGTATTAAAAATTAATTCATCAGATGGGTTTTTTTTTGTTGTTGTTGCACAAACCTCTTGAGAACACTTAGGAAATTCAGTAGAAACGTGTGAGAAATCTTGAAGTTCTGAGGTCAGCGAGGTAAGTACAGTGTTGGACGTGCTTTAATTTCTAATGTCTGCTAAACCGGAGTTGTCTGGGATAGCGTAACATTTTTACACGAATCTAATAAAAAGGGGCTGGAGTTTTCCGATGGTTATCGTCCAGCAGCAAGCAGCTTGGATTTCCATAATGCTTTTCGCAAAGTGGAACATCTTGTAGTGCTTTGGAAAGCATTTAATTACCGGTAACGCTGACACTGCGCTTCTCTGGCCTCGTGTTTAAAGGCCGTGTCAGGAAAACGGAAATTCTTTACGTTTTAAGTAGTAACATTTGGAACTCTTTCAGCTTTCGAGAGCAATCCCAGGCTTCTGGAAGGTCAGAAGTAATCCCAGAGGGATGCACGATTGAGTGCAAACCTTCTGTTCCTCCGCCTGCAGAAGCTCTTTGAACTGGGGGAGGCAGGTTACGACGGCGTATGCTCAGTCCCCGAAGTGCCAAAACATTTCCACAGGAAAGGGGGTTGTGTTGTGGGGGCTCTTCCCTCTTCTACTTCCTGGTGTGAAGATTAAGAGAGTGGCAGTGTAATTATGGCAGTTAGTGCACGCTCCAAAAAACCCCGTACAAAGCGTCGCTTCCGTGGAAAGGAGGAACCCTTGGGAAGGTTCTCGTAGGCCCGTTTGGGTTGGAAGGGGCCGTCTCGTTCCTGTGCTGAGATCCTGCTCGTCTCTGTGCGGGATATAGCCAAGAACGTCTCCCTGGAGAAGGCAGAGGGGTTGGGCAGAGGCTCTTGCTTGCCTCAACTCAGGGGTCGGGAGCTCCAGTTCCTCACCGTCGGGTGCGTGATGGTGTCGGGCGTCGCGGAGAGGTTTCCAATGCCATCCGAGGATCTGGAGATGAAAACCAACGCCTGTTAGGAATGGTTCAGGCATAGTTGATCCTTCCCGTGCATAAAACAGGACCTTGTCAGTGAAAGTAAATATTTATGGGGGAAGGGAGAGAATTCACAAATACCGTGAGAGCCGTAGGGCGGCGCGCTGAACGGCGGCGCGGTATCACGTACCCGCTGCGTGTTACGTGGGGGGCCAAATAGTGTTTCCCAGTGAATGCCAGTTCTGTGCGCATGGGAATTGTGATAAATAACGATGCCTGGAGCTGGACTCCCTTTTGCTTGCCAGGTGCTGGAGGGAAAATCGAGCTCTCCGGTGCACACGTAACCTTTGTGTGCTGGACACTTCCGAGTAGCCTTCCGTTCTTAACATTAATTCACATACTTTAGCGTCTTTTGGGAGAATGAGTGTGGTGAGACCCTTGGTCAGTGTTTATAGTGGTGCTTGCTCCTGCCCTAAAAGACCAGCTCATTTTCCTCTTGAATCAGCCAGGTCCTTAGCGTTGGAAATCATTGTGTATTCATATTTTTTTAAAAAAATGCAGGGGTTTTTGAGTGGTGTTATCTGTTCCCATTGAACTGGAATGAGGTGTTTAAAGGAGGTGACTTAGACATACTTATTTATGCACAACATAAACAGCTTGAAGATGTATCCGTGGCTAATTTCTGGTAGGCACAAGTGCGGCGTGATATAACCTGTTGGTGTCAAGTAACTTGCCACCTCTTTTTCTAGTCGTGGGCTTGACCTCAGAGAAGGAGAACAAATAGGGTGTGTTTAAAAAAAAAAAAAAAAAAAAAACACAAACCCCAGATTTGGGTACAAACATTTGTAAACTGTGTTCAGCCAGGCTCGCTGAGCACTGATTAACCGTTCGCTGGAGATGCTCAGCAGTGCACTTCTCATTTCTAAAAATATTTTGTCTCCAAGCGCTGTCATTTAAGGAATTTCTGCGGCGGGGGACGAAAAAAGAAATTATAATAATTCCTTCCAGCTACAGCAGAGCTTTGCAGAAACAGCCACTGTTGATGGTGGGTGATTAATTAACTGCTCGATTCCACCCCGTGCTCCTGCTAAGGGTCGAGATCTCGGTGTTAGGGCAAGTGTTTTGGTCGGTATTTCTCAGCCGCGTTCTGTAACGGAAGCCCTTTTTGTTTGTTTATTACTGCTCGGGTCAGGAGACAAGCTACCTCATCACGAAGAGGCTGCCGCTCTCTGCTGCAGAAATAGAGATAAGCTACAAACCCGGAGTTAATTGGCGCTCGTAAATAGTCGCCTTCCCTGACAGCTCCTGTGGCGTGTGTTGTGCGTACCAGCAGCAAAAAGACATTATGTCGGTTTATAATCCAATTCAAAAGAGTTTAAAGCAAACCAACATTTAAAAAAAAAAAGCACATCTCAAAAAAACCCACCACAATGTAAACCACAGGCTTTGTTTTGCCCTCTTTTATAATTTCAAAACCTCTCCCCCTTCCCTTGTCGTTTTTAGTTCTAGTAGTAAGCAAAGCTCAGAGACTCTTGTGCTTGGGTTGTCCTGTTAGACACTCTATCTCCTGCAAGATAAAGTCAGATTTAAGACGAATAAATTTTGTCTGCTCATGCATTACAGTGATTTTTAGTTGATTTTGTTATTTCCCCCTGCTGTTTTCTGACGTTGTTTTAGGACTTTGTCGTCCTCCTGTCATATTTGCGGGATCCCAACCAACTTACTGCCTGGCAGTCTCAACTCTTACGTGCATCACTCTCCACCTCGGTCCTTTTTGGAGGAATATGAGTGTTTTACCCATGAGGTGCTCTCTGGAGACCACGGGAATGATGCTCTTCTAGCCAGGATTGGGGTTTGTCTCCTGTGCAGCAGATGCTTGTATGATTATAGAGACTTGTTCCCTTTCTGTTGAAGGCTGCAGATCTTGCCAGATGTCTGTCCATCTGTCTTGCCAGAGCACTTGAATCTTCCTTGCGTGGGAAGACTGCAAAAAAAAAAAAAAAACAACCCAAACCCCAACCAAAAACCAAACCTCTTAATCCTGCTCTTCAGCTGCAAAGCCAAAACCCAGTGTCGTATCTGAGGAATGCTCAGTGGTCAGGAATTAATTGTGATAGAGAAGTATCCTCTCTTGTGGTAGAGGGGTTATTTGCATGGGATTTGTATTTCTAAAAGGAAGAGAGTAGCCTTTTAAGCATCATTTGGCAGATTATTGTCTAATTAAATATTGAACGTTCCTTTCTGAAGGGAATGGTGGTAACTTTTGATGCTCCGTTTGCTACAAACTTTGAGGAGCTGGATTATTTTTTTTTTTCCCTCCCCCAAATGCTTCTGAATCCTTTATCTACAAAGGTCAAAGTGGCACTTCACACGCTGGTTTCTCTTATTTCCCCAGTCTGCTGTATTTTTCGTGTTTTGAATGTCAGTCTAGATTAACTTTCATCATCCTTTTTGTCCGTCGAAGCCGGCGTATCAGCTCTTCAGCGTGCTCTGGCCTGCGATCAACGGTGTAAATGGCACAAAAGAGTAATATACCACATGGGGGTACACTAACTACCTTTCTGAAGGTTTTTGGTTTGTGTGGACGTCTGCGGTGTGTGTTGATAGTCTCAATGAATTTTTCAAGCTGATACATTCATCTTGGAATACATATTCAGCGTTTGGATCAAACTGCTTCTCTGCACATCTTCGCCTTCTGCAGCAGCCTTGCTTCAAGAATTTTATGTCTGCAGCACAAATGTGCTTCTTGAACACCAGCCCAATTATTAAGGCAAATGAGGAGTGATGGTAGTGCCTGCTGACTAAGTTCCAAGAGGAGCATGGATCGAGTAACACCGGATTGTGAGCTGTCCCTACAGCTTTACATCGATAAAGGGAAATGCTCCATCGCTTCCTTGCACGGGGGAGTTACCTGGTGAGATGCTGGACACCGGGATCTTACAGGGCTTGTTGATGTCAGGCTGGTTTGAGGTGAAGGAGGAGCGGGATGCTGGCTTGTAGGAGAACCAAAGAAGTTGAGTTTTGGCAGTCAGGACAATTGGTAGACTATTTGCTGTCGCTCTGTGTTTTTGGGCCGTGAAGCTAAACTTTTTGGGATTCAAGGAGAAAATAGATGAGTTGGCAATTGTGACAAAGGCTCAGGAATCCCTTGTACTTTTAAAAGTGTAATTTTAGGTGTTTGGGCAGGGCACGGTGAAGTGTCGGTCTTTATATCTGCCGAATGTTTACACTGGGCTTGTTTCTTATTGCTGCGCTGATTTATCTGGCATCCCCTGAGGACCCCGGCGAGGGGGTTTCTCCTACCAGCTTCTGATTTCGTGGCACCTGCGGCTTCCTGATTTTCTGCATTAAGCAGGGAAGGCAGTAGAAATTGTGGTTCAAGTTAACAGAAGAAATTGGGAGCCAGGAGGAAAGCAAGACAGAGTAAGCTTTGCACAATGGCACTTTAAAAAGTCGTCATTGATCCTGATGCCGAGGGGTTTATGAGTCTCGTTGGAAACTGCTTCGTGCTGGGCAGAAGTACGCAGCGTTGGGGTACGGTTTCATTACTCCGCGCGGCACGTGACGGAGACTGGCTTGGTTTTTTTCTGCCAGCTCTGCTGCGGATTTGGATCTGGCAGCGGGGCAGAAGGTATAGGTGATGGGGAAACGCTGGATGAAACCCGAGTGTTGTGCTTGGGTTGCAAAAGCAGAGCCCTGTTTGCGTTTTGTGGGTCGTTCTCCACCCGGTCTTATGTGCTGTGCCATCTGCAGATGGTGGAGTGTCCGTTTGTGTCGGGAAGAGAGCTTGTGGGGCTCCCAAAATGAGTTGGAATTTGGGACACTGCTTTGATAAGGAAATTATTACGTGTTTTTCCTTAAGCAGAAAAGGAAGGTGTTGAGTGGTACAAACTCAGCGGTCATCTGTAGTGGCAGGACAAGGGGTAATGGGTTTAAACGGAAAGAGGGAGATTGAGATGGGACATCGGGAAGGAATTCTTCCCGGAGACGGTGGGGAGCACTGGGACAGGCTGCCCAGAGAAGCTGTGGATGCCCCATCCCTGGAAGTGTTCAAGGCCAGGCTGGATGAGGCTTGGAGCAACCTGGTCTGGTGGAAGGTGTTCAGGGGAACACGCTTAGCTTCTGCCCAGTACCCTTTGCAGCCCGCAGGGGTTGTTCTCCCTCAGTACCGCTGCCTTAGAAAGGCTCAGAGCTGTCAGAGATGAAGGTAGCTGCGTGCGCTCGGGAGATGAAACAGCAATTGAGAGGGAGAGCAAGAAAGGATCGCTGCCAGTTTTCAGCGAGAGAGACTTCCCAGTGGCTAACAACATGGCTTTCAGCGATGCGTTGCGGAGACCAGCTGATAACACACGCTTTATTGGATTATAGAACCCTTTCCATCCCAGCAGACTGATTTTCCTCAAGTGTACCCCTCTCAGTGCCAGCGGCGAATGAGTTGTTCAAATGCATCAGTTCTAAACCCATCTGAACGTTTCCGTTAATTCTCCCAATGCTAATGAGCGGGACCGCAGTTTTGGGGCGTTTTCTTTCCTTTTCAGCAGAGGCATTTACTCCAAGTCTTGCTAAAGCGGTTTAAAGCAGCCCCCTTGTTCTTAGGGACTGAGTTTTGGAGGGGTAGCTTGGTTTATTTTGCACTGTGTAAAGGCGAAAGGAATTGCGTGAAGCAAAAATAAATAATAAAACCTGGATTTATGCTCACCGCGGCTCGCTGGTGCAGAGTTGGAAGGAAGGGGAGTTACTAGGTTCACAGCGGTTGCACTGAAACCCACTGCTCCGTGATGGATCTTCAGTCAGTACTGGGAAGAAGGGAAGTTTGGGAAGCATGAAATATTTCTGCAGAAGGAGACATATTTTTCTGTGCAACCCGCTGCCTTCCTATTGAACCAGAGGTGATTCCCACCCGAGCGTTACTCTTGTTAGCGCGCTGTCTACAAATACTATCATTTCTTTGTCAGAGTAATGACATACCTGCCTGCATACATACAGAGCACGCAATTTTATGCTTGTTAGACTCTGAATGGTGGGAACAGTGGTGGCATGGGATTTGTAATGAAATTATTGTCTGCCAGCCTTGTTATAAGTGTCATTAGCTGTCATCAACTGTAAAACATTTTGGGCTGGTTAAAGAGTTGAAACAGAGTTGGTAACACTTCGTGTTGAACATCTTCTCATAGCAAATGCTGAGTAGTGGTAGGTGGACGCTTCATTGCTTAGTGTTTCGCTTCATAAAAATCCCACTTTTCCCGCCTTCGGTAACGCGGGAGAGAAGAGCTGGTGCATAATGATTTCTTGTTAAGAAGGCAGCACCGTGACACCTCGTATCACAACCCGACGTTGATGCAACGGTGACTCAAGGCGGAGAACGCTCCAACCTGAGTCATCCACAGCATCTCCTACAGCCAGTCCTTATGTTCGTCCCGGTGGGTTCCCGCGCGGGCTTGGCCTGCAGACCGCACTCTTTGCTTTGAGGTGACAGTTCGTGGTCGCTGCAGCCCAGGCTGCCCTTGAGCTTCCCTGTTGGTGAGATCAAGGTCCAGCACGGCACCCCTCCTCCTCGGCGCCTCTATCCCTTGGATAAGGAAGTTGTCATCGACACATTCCAGGAACCTCCTGGCTTTCTTGTGCCTTGCTGTGTTGTCCCTCCAACAGATCCCGGGGTGGTTGAGGTCCCCCATGAGGACCAGGGTATGTGAACGTGAGGCTGTTGCTATCTGTCTGTAGAGGGCCTCATCCACTCGCTCGTCCTGGCCAGGTGCCTGTAGCAACCCCCGACTACTGTGTCCCCTCTCCCTGCCCTTCCTTTAAGCTTGACCTGTAAGCTCTCGGTCAGCTCCTCATCCCTCCCCAGGTGGAGTTCCAGGCACTCCAGCTGATCCCTGACATAGAGCGCAACCCCCCCTGCCACGTCTCTCCCGCCTGTCCTTCCCGAAGAGCCTGTTCACATGGGACCTTTCCAGGTAGAGGCAGCGGATGGTGCTGGGAGAACAGCTGCTCTTCTCTTTACAGCAGCAGTAGCAGTTTGTAGTATCTGCAGTGCAGAACGTGACTAGCGCTTGGGGACGTGGTTTAGTGATGGACTTGGCAGCGTGAGATTTACGGTTGGACTCGAGGCTCTTAAAGGTCTTTTCCAACCTAAATGATTCTCTGGAATTTTTAATGCCACTGCAAATAAGGTCAATGATTTTTGTGTTCCCAGCTCAGTCCATCGTGGTATGGTTTAGGGTCCGTACCACGCCGCGGTGTGGTTTGGGTTGTACGAGCATGAAGCAAGTAAAGCCCAACTGCTGGTATTTCTTCTGCTTTACCCTGGAGCAGATTCCTGCGGGGCGCCGCACACGTGTTGTACAACCGTAGCTGCGCACCCGAGATTTCATTTCTGCCTTGGAACAGAGACCCAGCGCACGGGCGCAGCACTGCCGCCTCCAACGCGAAAGCTCTTCCCTAGGCAGGAGGTTTTATTAATTCATAAAGCCAGCAGATAAACTCTGCAGAACTCTGGATTCTTCCCCGCAGAGAAAACTCCGCATTTCTCTGAGTGCTTCCCGAACATTCGCCTTCCAGCTTTAAACTCGGAAGGATTTTCACAGCCCGGGAAGCTCACGTAGCAGCCCTGCAGTTGAGGGGTGGCCATCGCTGGCGGATCCCCAGCAAACAGCAACTGGGATTCTGCTCCTTGAGGAGAAAGTGCTGCAAAGGTCCCTTTCTACTACCTGTTGCCAACAGCAAACTCCTTGCTCCAAGGTTTACAAATACATGTTGAACACCCTGGAGTTCATTAATCATCACTGGAAGGGAATAATAATTCACAGAGGATTTGATGCTGTGAAATCCTTTTTAATAGCTTTTTAGGTCCTTTGGAATAGCGGGCAGAAGGCCCGGGCACTGTCAAAATCCCACAATTAACGTCAGACCTTTGAGCGTGGTTTGGTGAACAGCACGTGCGTTTTTACATTTGTTTTGGGGAGAAAGCGGGTGAGTTCTTGTGCTTTGAAGAATCGTCTCATATTCAAAGTCTGAGCAATAAATTTCTAATAGTGTTTTTTTTTTTTTCCCTCCCCCTCTTCCTCACATCTGACATCCTCTTGACCTGCTGCTGCCTGTTTCCGTGCGTTGATGAACGCTGCTTTAAGAGAATCTGTGAGTCCCTAACAGCAGAACAGAGCTGTCTCGACCTGTTTCCTCGTACAGAACATTTTAGACGAGTGTGTAGCGTTTTAATGCCAATACTGTAATTATTAGTGTGTAGCAACCCCAAAGGAAAATGCTGCTCTGGCAGACTTGACTGTCAAGGTGGGATCATCTAGGAGGTGCCACGGAATTTAAACGCTGGGACAGTTTCTTCTTGCAACCACGGCCAGCGTCAGATAAGCTTTTGCAGTGAGCTGTAGAGTACTGGGTTGTAAATCTGCACACAGGCTTCTCCCTCGGTTTGTCTGGCTTGGACTGGTGCGTGGGGCTGCTCTTCCCCAGATGCGGGACTTGGGGCTTCGTCCCCTCGTTGAACTTCTCGCCGGCCGTTTCTGCAGCCTGCCAAAAAACAGCCAGTTGCGCTGAATTAGTTGGCAGACCTGCCAGAACTTGCTTGTCTTCCGTAGCTGTTGTTTGGAATAGGGCGGATAATCTCATAAAGGGTGAAATTGTAAGCAATTTGTCCATTATTTTTGGAAAGACTGCAGCAGCTAACGCGGGAAGTGCTCGGTGACTTGTCCTCGCTGATACCGGTGCGAGCGCTTTTACAGAGAAACGCACCGACTTTGGGGGTCTGTAGACATCCCCTCTGCCGTATCGCAGGGCACTGCACCAGTTGGTTTGTCATCCTGAGTGTGGAAGTGATCTCGGGGATGTCTGGCGCAGGATGGGCTGGTAGGGTCATCGGGCTGTTACAATCCCTGGCAGCGGCTGCACAACCCTGTTGCAAGCTGCCTTGCAGGAGAAGAAAGTGGCTAATACCTCTAGGTTACAGCGTCGTAGAACCATCGTATAGTTTGGGTTGGAAAGGACCTTTCCAGGTCACCTAGTTCACCGCCCCCGCATTGAGCAGGGATGCCTTCCACTGCATCAGGTTGCTCAGAGCCGCGTCCAGCCTGGCCTTGAATGTTTCCAGGGATGGAGCATCCGCCACTTCTCCGGGCAACCTGTGCCAGGGTTTCACCACCCACACTGGAGAAAAATCTTCCTCGTATCTAGTGTGAATCTCCCCTCTTTTAACTTAAACCCATTACGCCTTGTCCTGTGGCAACAGGCCCTGCTAAATGTCTGTTCCCATCTTTTTTCTAGGGCCCCTTTACATATTGAGAGGCCACAACAAGGTCTCCCCGGACCCTTCTCCAGGCTCAACCACCCCCATGCTCTCAGTCTCTCCCCATAGCAGAGGTGTTCTAACCCCCTGACCATCTTCGTGGTCTCCAACAGGTCCATGTCCATCCCAAATGAAGCTGGATGCCATACTCCAGGTGGGATCCCACCAGAGCGGGATACAGGGGGAAAAAATCATCTCCCTTGACCTGCTGCCACAAGTAGGAAAGGGAGGGGATTCTCCCCCTGTACTCTGCTCTTGTGAGACCCCACCTGCAGTTCTGCATCCAGCTGTGGAACCCCCAATATCAGAAGGATATCGACCGGCTGGAGCGAGTCCAGAGGAGGCCACGGAGATGCTCCGAGGGCTGGAGCCCCTCTGCCATGGGGACAGGCTGGGAGAGTTGGGGGGTTCAGCCTGGAGAAGAGAAGGCTCTGGGGAGACCTTACAGCACCTTCCAGCACCTGGGGGGGCTACAAGGAAGCTGGGGAGGACTTTTTACAAGGGCCTGTAGTGACAGGACAAGGGGTAATGGGTTTAAATTGAAAGCGGGGAGGTTTAGATTGGATGTGAGGAAGAAGTTCTTCCCGCAGAGGGTGGGGAAGCACTGGGACAGGTTGCCCAGAGAAGCTGTGGATGCCCCATCCCTGGATGTCTTCAAGGCCAGGCTGGATGTGGCTTTGAGCAACCTGGTCTGGTGGAAGGTGTCCCTGCTCATGGCAGGGGGGTTGGAACTAGATGATCTTTAAGGTCCCTCCCAACCCCAACCATTCTATGATTCTATGATTCTATGAAATGCAAACGCAGCTCCGAGAGCTCTCCGAGGGGTGCCATGAAGTGGAGTTGGTTGGATTTCACAGGGCTGCGGCATTGGGTGTCGCTTTGGTGGAACTTGAGAACCCGTCCCTTGTGCGCAGCGGCAGGGTCTGTCTCCAAAGCCGGCGGGAGAACGCGCCGTCTCTCGTGGGTGTGCTGATGGGGACGCCGCAGCTCCTGGCACTGTGGCATGCCATTCGTCACCGGCCCCTTTTTGCTGGTTTTTAGCACCGGTGCCTTGGGTCACTGGCTGCTGCGCAGAGGTGCTGGAGTGCTGGGCAGCCCCTTCTCCCTCTGGGTTAACGGCAACTGCTTTGCGTCTGGGCTTTTATGTGCCCATCCACGTCTGCGTACCTGTTTTGTCCTTCCCTATTTTTTTCTTCTCTTATTTCTCTCTTTTTTTTTTTTTAATTTCCTTTAGCTCAGTGGGTTTTTTAATTTTCTTTTTTTCTTTGGTTTTGGTTTTTCTACCTTTTTGCTGTGTGTTGTTGGGTTTTTTTCCTTCTATTTTTGGTTTCTTTTTTCCTCCTGTTTTTCTCTCAGCAGCAGAACTGTTAAGGCTGGTTGTCGCAAGCTGTCCTTCAGCAAGGGAGTGAGCAGCAGGCAATGTGATTCCTGCTTTGTGTCCAGAGCAGCGTGGCCAGCAGGGCCAGGGAGGAGATTCTCCCCCTCTGCTCCACTCTGGGGAGACCCACCCTGCAGTTCTGCTCCAGCTCTCGGGACATCAGGACACGGAGCTGTTGGAGCAAGTCCGGAGGAGGCCACGGAGATGCCACGAGGGCTGGAGCCCCTCTGCCATGGGGACAGGCTGGGAGCGTTGGGGGGTTCAGCCTGGAGAAGGGAAGCTCTGGGGAGACCTTATTGCAGCCTTCCAGTCCCTGAAGGGGCTACAAGGAAGCTGGAGGGGACTTTTTCCAAGGGCCTGTAGTGACAGGACAAGGGGTAACGGGTTTAAATTGTAAGTGGGGAGGTTTAGGTTAGATATCAGGAAGGAATTCTTCCTGGAGAGGGTGGGGAGCACTGGGACAGGTTGCCCAGAGAAGCTGTGGATGCCCCATCCCTGGGAGTGTCCAAGGCCAGGCTGGATGAGGCTTGGAGCAACCTGGTCTGGTGGAAGGTGTCCCTGCCCATGGAAGGGGGGTTGGAACTGGGGGATCTTTAAGATCCCTTCCAACCCAAACCATTCCATGATTCTACACTTCGGATGCATTTTGTTCCGTACAGCACATGTCTGTATCCGTATTGCAGAGCCCTTATGAAACCCACAGGTTTCGGCAGCTCAGCTGAAGCCGGGGCATCCAGTTTGCAGACTCCCACTCCTGTGATGTAAATCACTGCAGACCTGAGGGCAGACAGAAAGTGCTTCTGTTTCCTAATTTTTGTGATCCCAGAAGCTTCCTCTTGGAATATGCATCCCTGAAGCTGATACTTATTTTCATGGGGTTTTCTGCTTGGAGACTGGGATGCAGTGGGACAGTTCTATGGAACTGCGGGGTGGTAAGAAGGTGGCAGAGGTGGGTCAGCTCAGCAGCTGAACCCGAGCAGTGGTGCAGCCCGAGCTGCCACAGCCCCTGCCAAGCGTGGTCTGCAGGGCAGAATCCTGGATTCCGTTAGCAGCGCTACCCACCGTCTCCCAGAGCATCTTCCGCGGCGCAGTGCCTTTCAAACCAATTTGTCATTTGCCACGCATGGCAGGATGCTGGAATCGGGCTTAGAAGGAGGAAAGGTCACAACCGGACCTCTTTTATATTTTATACTGGTCCCAACCATGGAAGGTTTAGGTCAGATGTGATGTGCCGGACTACAGTGGCCAGGTGGTTTGGAAAACGGATTTAGAAGGCATCAGGGTTTGTTGTGATTATAGGAAACCAAATTAACTGTAGAAATTAGGACCATGCTCAAGGGACCAGGTTGGGGAAGACTGCAGAGCAGGCAGGAGTGGTCCTTCGTTAACTTAGAAACATAGAATCATGGAAT
>NW_010248191.1:51760-54961 GCF_000690775.1 Eurypyga helias | reverse complement strand
GTTGGAAGGGACCTTAAAGATCTGCAGGCTCAGCGGGTCCCACGCCGTGCTGACCACTGGCTCAGCCCGTGGAGACCAGAGTCTGGCATGAACCATCAGGCACTGAGAGAAAGGCATAAAAGACCTTTTCCAGGCTGCCTTTGTTTTAAAAATGAGGCTTTTTGGTAAGATCTGTTGAGAGGGAAGGGTTGTCTATAGATAGTTACTTGGACTGTAGACACCTTGCCCAAATGAACTCTAAAAAGCAGTCAAGCTGCAATGGAGACCTTATTTCCAAACTCAAAGCCCAGAGATCTCTGCAAGGAGGTTCTCCAAGTTGCAAAATACTTGTTGCTAAGATAAAAAGGCCCTTGTGACTCTGCCACTACAGCCTTTAGTTTGGGCCTCTCCTCCACAGAACAGAGAGATCTCCTGGTGACTAACGGCCGCTCTCCCAGGACGTGCCGAACAAGAGCCTCTTTGCTCCCAAAAGCAGAACTACAGGCGCAAACCCTCCCGGGAGCTCGGGTGCCAACACCCTCACCCACGGGGGTCAGCTTGTTCCTGGCAAACATCGCAACGTTTTGACATCCGAGGCGTCACGAACAAACATTTGAACCAACTGTTGACCAAGGGAACGCTTTGGCTGGAGAAATGGAATGCTGAGCAGCCTGGGGGAAGCTCGCAGAGAGCCGGAAAAAATGAGAGTTTTCAGGTAAATCACGAGGAACGGGGACTTTAGCCCAGTCTACTCGCAGAGCTGGGTCTGTCTTAGGATCTGCTGGAAAAACCCAATGAACAGGGATCGTGCTGCCCTCCTAATGGGTCTGGCCCACCAGGCTTCCTTAAGCAAAGATCTCAGCCCTGCAAAAGGGGGCTGAGGAGGGGCTGCCCCCCAGGAGAAGCCCACCCTGGACACAGCCAGTGCCAACACAACCTCCCTGCTCACCAGGGACAGATGTCGCCTGGATGCCTGGAAGGATGGCGAGACGAAAGTTCGTTTGGTAACACGTGTGACCAGCTTTGCAGCAACGACAGCATCGGCTGCGTGGTGACGGGCGAGCTTCAGCTGTGGCTCTGCCAGGCCAAATCTGGCCGGCCGGGCCGACCCTGCCACCCCTGTTCACAATTACATGGTGCTGTCACAGACCAAGTGCCACACAGCAGCAAAATACCGGGAAACAGCAAAACATCCCTTTGAAAGGGAATCTATATTGTTAAGAAAAAAAAAAAAAGTGGATTATTTTTACCCTCCTGCCATGGTGGCAGCTAATGTTCTCATGGGGAGCTCCAGAGCCGTGATGAGATGCTGTGAAACATCCCCCTGCATGGGGCACAGCCCTCGCCCCGGTAAATGGTGCTCTCAGGCAAGGCTGGGCTTCGAGTGCCACCTTCGCCCGCCCCACGGCGCTGGCTGAGTGATTTGCTCCTGGGGGAAAGTGCTTGCTGACCCAGCAGGCTGGAGCTGCTCGCTTAACAGTTTCCTGGCTGCTGGAGTGGCTTTTCCAGGTTTCAGAAATGCCTGTGGGAAACCGTGATGGTGAAGAGCCCAGCAAGACAAGCCGGGTCTCCGGGGCCGGAGCGACACAGCGGGAAGGCTGGTGGGCTCTCCCCTGCCAGCAGCAGAATGTGGTTGGAGCACTTTCTAATATTAATTAGATTTTTTACTGTTACAGAATCATTCCAGATTTCGCAAATTAGGTCTCAGCTTCTGAATGCTTCACGCAGAGCTCATCCAGCACTCCTCGGAGCTGGGCTGGAGAGTGAGGACTTCTCAAGCCCACTTTTCCAGGAGACACTGACCCACAGGGACACGACTGTTCCTCTGAGGATGGGCCCCCAGTGCTGCCAGCAAACCTCCCTCAGACCCAGGGTGTGCCCCAGAGCCCCAAACCAGACCCTGAGAAAGCTTGTGATCGGTCACACTCCCCTCCCACAGCACGGACCCTGGCTGGTGCTGTGCCCCCAGCCCAGCTCAGCACCAGCCCTGCTGTTGTAGGGGCTGGACCAGCTCCATAACCACCGTGAGAAATTAGAAAAACATCCCCATCCAGCTTCTGTCGGACTCTCAGGGGGTGTTGGGGGGAGAGGGGTGCTGCTCCCCACCCAAACCAGAGTCCGGGGTCCCCCTTGCCCTGCTGCTCCCTGCTACTGGCTGCAGCCAGCTCTCGGCCCCGCTGCAATGCTGCCGATGCTCCGCTCCCACCGGGCTCGACACCTGCTCTTTTGGGAGCTTTTAAGCTTTTTCTTTGCCCCCAAACTCCAGGAGGAATCCCCTGCTGTCAGCTTTATGTTCCTTCATTTCCAGAGATACGAGACAGTGGGCACTTGCCCTCCCGCATTCCTCCGCACTCCCTGCACCGCCCGTACCTGGAGAATTGCCGCTCTCGCCAAAGGAGCGTGTTGGGGGGGGGACAGGCAGGCTCCCAGCTGGCAGCCCCCGGGAAGCTTGCAGGGAAGCGGTCGGAATAATCAGTCTTTGCCCTTCTCCGGTGCCTTTCAGGTGAGGATCTCAAAGCACGCTGATCCAGAGGCTAATTAGGCAGAAACAGGAACATCTGGCAGGACAGTGTTGGGATGCGAAGGCCTCGCTGGCTGCTCACACCGTCGAACAGTGGGCAGGAGGTTGTGCATCCATCTCTGCTCTACCCTGGGATTAACTCCTACCTGCCTCCCGCTTCCCTAAAATGGTTGTTGATGCTCCTGGTCTATCCCAGGCTGAAGCAGAGCTCACCCTCTGGCAAAGAGACACACATCAGCAATTAAGACAATGATTTGTTTTCCAGACGGGATCGGTTCAACAGCCTGAGCAGGTGGTGAAGAACCTGAGCCCTGATCCTGATACTCTCACCAGTTTGGGGAGCACAGCAAAACTCTGGGGGCTCAAACCCCCTTTGCCTGAATGGGCCTTTCCAGGAGCCAGTCTCAGCTCCCTGGCCAGGGCTCACCAGCACGCACTGCTGAACAGGGCTTGTGATGGCCACCCTGCCCACCCAAAAGCAGCTGTGGGACCACAGCTCCACCTGCCTTCAGGCACAGCTCTTCCCGAAAAGCTGGCCAGGATCAGGCTCCTGCCTGCAGACCGGGTCCGGCCGGGCTGTCACACACAGCCCAGCACCGGACCACAGAACGGCTCCGTACCGCTCCAAACACCAAGCTTTCGGCTTTGGGAGCCTCCTGCAGCCTCGAGCTCCACGTGCCCATTGCACCTCCCATGGACAA